>NC_143586.1:164680480-164891300 GCF_048544385.1 Mastigoproctus giganteus | reverse complement strand
TATTTGCTAATTCATTAAGCACACACTGACAGCGTTCCGAGATTGTTACGCGTGGGTTTCTAATACGAAGACACAGTTTCCCTAACAAATGTCTTGTTTACCCTGGCCCTGAAAGGTTCCTAGCTCGAGGCGGCCATTCTTATTTCCCATTTCTTTCTCCGATGCTAAATAACGGAATTTGCAGAACACAGCGACGTTAGCAACGCCGATAGCTCGCTTTCTTAGGATGATCGATTACAACTCTTGGAGAAGACCTCCGAATGAAAAGTTCTGTGCCATTAGCGGCCCTTCGATACGGTCACCCGCCACTGGGAACTGCGAAGCTCCAAAGAAAGAAAAGACCCGTGAAGATTTTGTGAAATATTTTAATTTCCGTCTGAACGAAATGTAAAGGGACCGGTCCCTGCAGAGTACCGAGCGCAGGAGCGGGCACTTCAAGCAAAATGAGATTCCTTCCTTCCTTCCTTTATAGCTGCATCTCGTTGTGCACAAGAAGCACTCAATGTACACACTCGGTGCCCAGAGAAATAGGTCGCTAAGAGGTTGATAATACGAATTCAACTGCGATGCCAAAAGAAGAAACCCAAGCGACTGGGGTCCACAAGTAATCTAAGGGGATCGTGCAACTGGATTTTTAATTTAACTGTCCTACTGCATTATATCAATCAACAGAGCAGCTGTTTATACTGCGTTTCTTTCTTTATAAGACTATCCATGTCTGGAGAGTCTTTCAAATTCTTTCTCAGTTTTTAATTTCTCATTATTAGTACTCCAGTGGATTTTCCTTTTGGACTTGTATTGTCTGGTGAACTGTTGAAGCCAACTTGGACTATTGACTGTATATATTTCTTAATACTGAATCTTGCCCTATTAATGGAGTGGGATGAGTTAAAATTTGGTCCAGGATATTTGGACTCTTTCTTCGAAGACAGGAATGCCTGACGAGCTTTCTTTCTTTGCTGATCATGATACCAGGATGGGATTTTTGGTAAGTTTCCAGGTCACACAACATAATCCCAGAACAGAGCACAAAATTTTCACACAAAACACCACACGCACATGACTGGACTTGGTCCAAGCCTCACCACAAGAAGTGTAAAAGCGGCTAATGGGGGGGAACCCTGGGGTCCACAACAACTACACTTAAATACTTCTAATTATTAGTACAGTTCGAAAGAGGGCACCATCAATGACTGACAGACATCCCGAAGTAAATGTTTTAGTGAAAGGATCAATATTTGCAATTATCTCTTTAAGGAAAGCTAATAGATAGAAAATCAATTTACCCGGCAATTTGCGTTATTAATGAAAGATAACCGTTATCACTCAATAAATGTGATTTCACAACGTACAAAGATCGATATAAAAGATAGCCTTCAATAGATTTGTTGTTTGTGGGCTTTAGGCGCAAGGGCAAAAGGGCCATAATGCGCCTTCAGTAGATTTATTTGGTAAATTGATTTCGCCGGATTAATCTGACAGTACCTTTAGCGAACTCACAAACGCATTAAGTGTTTAACTTTTATGCTTGAACAGCCCCAGATCAGAGAGCTGCATCGTGGAAGGAAAATAGCTAATTACTACACTCCTATACAAATTATTATTAACAGTTTTGGTTACTGCAACCCATGCGTAGCCACTTTATCTATCACCAAAGTATATCAACTTAAGTAGTTGACAATTATATTTGAAATTTGTCACGCGAAGAATCATCTCTCCTAAAAAAAACATCCAGCAATCGCGAAATAACGCCACCTCGTTAAAAAGTAGCCAATGAAGAGAAGAAACGATCCTTGACAAAAGGGGTCGACGCTGGTGGCAACGCACGCCGGCGAAGTTCTTATTTGATTGCCAACTAGCGCTGAGAGAAGAGTAAAAGCATCACTTTGGGATAAAAGGGGAAGACGCTGTGCACGGATTTCTGAGAGAGAAAGAACTAATGAATTCGCCAGCACCATGGCCGTACAGTCATCACTACTGCAACTCTCTCTCTCTCTCTCTGTTCTTCCTTTCTTGTTAGTCTAATGTATTTTACAGTACGGCCACTCTTCCTTTGTCATTACGAATTCTGCGTTCTGATATACCCTCGGCTCGGACGCCAGAAGATTGCTGTTTATCTTTTAGTCCTTCGATAAGTCCTGGAGCCAGTGGCAGATAGTCTCGAGCGAACTCTCGAGAAATTAAGATAGTGCTTTTCGTTCAGAGTCAGCGACCCGCGAAAATGTATAATTCTAAGCGTCAAGGAACATTCGCGCCACCTGGAGGCGGCTTGCTGTTTATCCGCAATCAACGTGTCGCGATTTTTCAGTTTTGTGGATTAAACGTCATAACGCAACGCTCGTGAGAAAGGTAGAACAATAGGGAATATGTGAAATTGGGGTTTTACAAAGAGGTTATTTTTATCAGCCAGATTAAAGATACTGGCACGTAACTTTATGTGCAGTATCTTCTGTTTCTGAAGAGTGTGTTAAAAAGGTTGTTTTGTTTTTTTCTCTTTGTTTTATAAGAATCTTTCTCTCGTTGGAAAAGCGGCAACTGACATCGACCAACCCAGTGAAGCGACTCTGAAACCAGTTTCCGAGTCAACAACTAGTTAAAATCTGAACTTTGATCCTCAGCAGACACGTCGTTGCCAACCAAGCCAAGGAGAGCCTAGTTTCACAAGGAAGTACAAGAAAAATATCTCCCACTTCAAAAATAAGTTGGCAAGTTGTTTCACTACCTTCTGCCAGGTTTCAGCAATCCAACCTTGTTTTTTGTCACTCTAAAGACAAGCGAGGCAATTACTGTGCAGCCATTTTTTTCAAAGTTTTGTGGCAATAATATGTACACACACAAACACGCACGCACCCACTGTACAGTCAAACATTGTGACCCCCATTTTTGGTGTAAATACGATTTTGAAGGTACGAAGTAATTGATTGATATGGGAAAGGGACGTGATCTGACGGACTTCAAAAAAGGGAGGCTTGTTTGGTACCTGTTGAAGGATGGCAGTATTACAGAAACTGCGAATCTTGTGGGCTCTTCGTGGCGAGCTGTAGTAACGTTTTCCCAGAGTGGGTGAATAATGGAAAGCACAGCAATCCGTGGGCAAGAAGCGGACGCCCACGCCTCCTCGACGATCTTAGGCTTCTCCGCCTTGTGTGAGCCGATAGACAGAAAATGGTGGAACTTTTCATCCCCTGGTCCATAGTCCAGCAAATGAAAAGAGTTAGACCTGCTGAAATAAAATCTCCAATAAGATTTAAATCAAGGAACCCTATGAATGCGTGCCACCAGGTGGCACGTGGGAAGATTTTCTGTAGCTCTGGTATGATGCTTTCTAAATTTCAGTACACTGAATTTCGTATGTGCTTGTCCAAATACACCGTGAAGATTTTCATAGTTGTAAAAAACAAAAATGGTACCCCCCCCCAAGGAAAACAGTCGCTGTGCCCTGCTCTAAAACCTTGCAAAAAAACAATTGAACTTAAATCTTAAATCGGACTTAAATCTTAAGACGCTCATTCATAATCACATCCCACAATTGCAAAAATTGGCTTCCAGTCTCGTTTGCCTGTGACAGGCTTGTCTGAAGATTATTTCATTAGGTTTTTTTGAAGTGCAGATAGTTGGAGAATCCATCAAGGCCTTTTAACACAGCGGAATATGATATGGCCGTGAAGGACACGCGCAACTTGTATGAGGTTTCAGTAATCGTCTTTCGGGCGTGTGAAGTTAATTATATGCCTAGTTTTTTTATCTCCAAAAGTCACATCTGGACCTAAGAACAACTCTATACCTCCTCCAGAAAAAAATAAGAATAATTATTAATGTTTACATCGTGCTAATTTTAAAAACTGCGGCCAAAATTCTTGAATCTTATCTTCTAACAATGGTCTACAATGTCC
This sequence comes from Mastigoproctus giganteus, assembly GCF_048544385.1. Lineage (NCBI taxonomy): Eukaryota > Metazoa > Arthropoda > Arachnida > Uropygi > Thelyphonidae > Mastigoproctus > Mastigoproctus giganteus. The sequence continues at coordinate 164,887,407 of NC_143586.1, read as the reverse complement.
AAAATCGCACCAGCGTGATCTACGCATCCTACAACAACTGAAATAAAGAATTCTTTGTATGCTAGAGATCTGTGGCAGATCCAGAACACGCTTTGGTCATTCAATACTATAGACATCGAGGTCGGCCACGTTTCATGAAATGTGAGGAAAGTTATGTTTGTGCAGTGTGTGTGTACTATTGTTGTGTCGTTTAGTTCTTTCTGGCCCCTTTGCCACCAGAAAAACCTGTTCAGTGCCAGTCTACACCACGAAAAGGTGGCCACACTAAGCATGAACCGTGTTGGGTCTCACATCCCGTATTGAATGTCCAAAGGGAGTTTGGGATCACGCAAAAGAATCTCCCATCCACTTGTGGAGTGCAAGACCATTAGATGGCAACAATTCAGTAGGCAGGGCACCGAAACCCGGAGTAGGAAGAGGGGGAAAAAAAAAAGAAGAACATTGTACCTCACGAAAACAATAAAAAAATAAACCATAAATTTAATATTATCTTAAATAGTCTTTAAAGAATCTGCTTTGTTATTTTGTGTTCAAAATATAATGTGGAAGATTTGGTGTTGTGTACAAAGTGCCACTTGTTCTCGTGCTTCACTCTTATTCCTTTTGGCGTTTCGCTGTTAGGGCCAGGTAATAGACACCCAGGATGTTGTAATCCTGGCAGAATTTGAATTTTCCTTCAAGACATGTCCTCCGTCTACTGATGTTTCTGTCATGACTTCGAAACTACCATCTGGGACACATTAAAGGCCCTGACCACTGACCACTTAACTGCCCTGCCATCATCTTGCCGGTAGCCAGCCACTGTCCAAACGTCTAATTCACATTCTACAGAAAATGAAACCCAATTACATGCATTTATGTTCTCTGAAAGGTATTATACAAAAGATATTGGAAGTGTATTTAATTAATTGAACACGCCTCAGAGAACGCGAGGAATGTAAGAAAATATTGCTCCTTTAATTGAAGATAATCTCCACAAACACATATTTCATCTCCTGTTTCATTATTTTCTTTGTTGGCGATTCTCCAATTAGTCCATTCGCCGGTTCTTCCTGCTGATGAAAGAAAAACTACAAGTCGGGGTGCCAGCCAAACACGAGAACACATGCGTCCCCAGTATTATCTGCTTGTTGTGTGTGTGTATGTGTGCGTGTGTGTGTCACGCATTGTGCCCAAAACATGCATAGCAACTCCGCTGCTTGCCCCATCGCCCAGCAACCACGTATAAGGCGTTCATCTTCTATTACAAGAGTGGCGTCTCCAGTTCAGCTGGAAGCCAATTATTTCGTATGGCCACCCATCGTAGGCGGATCGGGCTGCTTCTACTAAAGGTCAGTAGAAGGTGGACCAGATATGGCGTCAAAAGGAGGAGTATTAGTCGAATAGGTGACGGGGAAGATATAGAGTCCGTTTGTCTTTGTGGGTGGGAGCTGTCTCCCCTGGTAACCCCGGTGTCACTCGAAGATTAAAACACACAGTTGCGTACGTTCTACCTTCGCTTCAAGGACATCGCCGCTGCCATAGTCTGAAACAAGCTGAAAATTATGAACGCTACCGATTTCTTCAAGTTATCCAAAGAGAGATGGGGCAATTTTCTTCGTGGGTCATTCAACATTGATCTCAGATAAACGCAGCAATTTTCTGGAGTTATCTTTTCGCCGAGGAGGCTGAATAAATTGTGGTGTATATGGAGAAGAGTTGAGGTTAAAGATGCAAATAAACAAAAATATGAACTAAGTAATTATAAATTCATATATCCAGTAAGATTTATGCAAAAAAATTAGAAACTGTGGATATAATTTTCATACCAGTCATCTTTTTCTTTTTTTTGATTCGACAGTGATCAGCTTCTCGAGAATTGCAACCATAGAATTCAGTTTGAATTAAATTATTCTCCAATAAGCGAGATTGCTTTTCATCCCGATCTGAACGTGAATACAAAAAGAATTCCAATGACATTCTGAATGACACAATACAGATTGCCTTTCTTACATATAAAAGATAAAAACACGTTTTAAAACTTGTTTTATGTTTCTAACTCGGTATAAATCTTCGCTACTTAATCCTATCCATCTGGATAAAGCAGATGTTCCCTGGCTGGCGCCATCTGCTGGAGAATGCTGTGGATTACCTTGAGGCAAGTGGCTGCTGATTCGCAGCGAATCTTTTGTAAAAGGTTTTCTATAGTAAACTTTAGTAAAAGAAGCTGATAAATTTTCCTGCTAGTTACTTAGAGGAAAGGGGATCCTCCCCTCCCCCGATAACTACAGTATTTATTATCCACACAAGTACTGTATTTTGCCGGACAAGCCGTCCTTTCTCCAAAAATAATAAACCCAGACATCCATTGTACGAAAGTTTTATTGGCCAGCAGATCTAGCGGCTCCAAGCGTACGTTTTACTCTAATGCCTCGGTGTGCTGTTAGTACTTTGCACGAGCCTTTTGATGATCCCTGTTGTAATCCTCTGCGGCAGGCCATAAATTTTTGATACAATCGCTTCCGAAGGAGTAGCGGGTGCACAAGGCCTGCGGGGTCTTTTCCTTCAAGATTACCAGCAAGTTCTCTATTGGCCGTGCTTGGTGGCCCCGGAGTCCTGGCTTTGTTTTTAGACAGAGAATGGTCGCGGAGTTTTAAAAGTTTTACCGTAAGTTGACCAGGTGGAATCTCCATCCGATCATCAGGAAATTGGGTAATGGCCAAACTACGATGAATTATTGGCCACTTCGAGATCCGAGCCATTAAAGGAATAAACTTGTCCTTTCTTATGCAAAGTTTTATTTGCTATTACGTCACTAAATTATGAACACAGGGCCCCTTGAATTTATCGATGCATTCGTTGTAGGAAGAGCTGAGACCTTTTTCCAGCACACTGCAGAAAAATTATTAAATGATGAGCGACAAATAAAATTTTATCGTTTGCAATGAACTACCAAACCTTTACTGCTGACCTTGGGAACGCTAATATTCTCCCTACAGGTCCTCTGGGGACTGCCTTGAGTGACGTGGATAAATTACATCAGTGCTCCTGCGGGGAGTAAAGAACACTGAAAAAACAAGAAGTCCAGCTGTTTGCAGTAGGTGGCCGTTGATGGGAACTCACCGTCCGCGCTATTTGTCGTTCGAAATGAAACAGCAGCATATGGTGTAGCTACATCTTCTGGTTTCATATTTTAGTTTGGTATGTCTACTGCATGTACCAATACGTTTCCCCCTACCTTTCTCCCCGCTTCTGTTCAAATCAACATTCTTTTCATTCATGTTTCAATCGTCTGAGACAAGATGGAGGATTTGTGTGCATCACGCAAGATGGACAGAAATCCTCAGTACCAACCATTTTACAGATCCTTGTTGCCTTTGATACCAGATGTAATTGTCATCTATCGAAAGATGGGATATATGTATCTCTGAATATTCTTTATAATAACTGATTTCTTTAGGATGGTAGCAGTTTGCTGCTTGATGACCCACATAGCTTTGGTGGATTTTTTGAGCAAGAAACGCATTAATGATTACTGCCGAGGAGGTTCCTGTCAAAATACAACCAAGATCGTTGTGGGGTCTTCATTTGAGATTGGACTGTCCTGGATGGAAATTTTGATTAGGGTTAATATGCAAGGAATAAGTGATTTGAACTGATTTGGTGGCATTGATAGATTAGATGAATGCAATTTGGATGCATTTAGTGGGAATCTCAGTTAGCAAATTTCCTTCTCAGAGAAAACTTTTTTCACTATACAAGATAATATCAAAAAGTTCGGCGACCGAACTAATATTTAGGAAATGATAACGGACTAGATATATCGAAAGATCTCCTTGACACTCTATACATCAATTCCATCGCTTCCAACGCTTGTATACTCCAATTCCAAACATTCCTGATAGGCTTCTTTTGAAATTGCTGAGAGTTTCTGTATAGCGCTCAGAATAATTTTCTCAGTCGTAGCACTTTTGTGACTTTTAAAGGAGACTTTAATCTTGTATGGCGGATGTATATTATAATATCTTATGCAGGGCAGCCTGAACCAGTTCAATGCTGCCGTGGTACACTGTGATGGTACAGAACTGTGTTTACTGTTATGTTTCTTAGGTGAGGGCTGTTGTGTTGTTTAATTGTTTCTGGCCACTTTGCCACCAGGAAGGCCTAGAAATCCTGCCCAATACCCGCCTACACCATGAGGGGTATAGATGTATTTGCATTTATGTTTACAGTTCGATTGTTTGCCTTAGCAGCATTGGGGTCGAAGGTCTCCCTACGATTAAAAACAGGCCCTTAAAAAACCTGCGGTTTTTTAAGGGCCTAGAAATTATTTAGCAGAAATGAGTAGTTCTTCACATCCAGACTTGGACTTCACATCCAGACACAGGTTGGAACTGTTGCCTTTATAGCCGATCTTAGGTCCTCATAAAGATAACATTCAAAAGAGTTTTCCCTCTGTGATCATCAGCAAGGATGCGAAACACGAACTTTGCTGAAAAGCGACTCATTCCCAAATCTTTGGTAAAATTCATCGACGTGCCAAATAAGAAATATTAATTTCACTAGAAACTTCGCGAATAGTTAAATGGCGATCGCTCCTGATTAGATCAAGAACAGGAGTGACTGAATCATTGGTTTTTGCAGGTAAAGAGGGACCAGAGCGTGATTCATCACTGATGGGCAAGTATCCCTCTTTAAACTTTGCTACATCGATTTATATAGGAAGAAACGTTTAGATTTCGGTAGAAGTAAACAACCAAACAAAGAACGGAAGTGGTAAATTTAAACTTCCAAAGACCAACGTGGTGTTTTCGGTAGCTAGCAAAATAGATTTGTCTAGAATAACTTTATAAAGCTAGTAGAAGTGCTAGTTACAGCACCTTAAGAATAAATATAAGCGAGAGGTGAAAAATCTAGAATGTCAGATGCAGCAACGGTTTACACAAAAGGGCTCTTAAGAGAGTGGCTTTAGAAGGTAGCTTGGTGTATATTAAATGAGCTGTCTGAATACAGAATAGAAAGCAAATGAACACGTGAAAAGACTTTCAATAAATAAAATACGCTGTAAAATAAAGATAGTTGAAACTCATAAAATTGGAGGTTTTGACGAATAGGAAAAAGCAGCGAACCTCTAGTGGCAGTTCCCATTGGACAATTTAGTATTAGTATTAGTATTAGTAACGGCCGCATGGTGCAAGAAAGCCTATGGCTTATGCTGCACCAGCCAAAAAAAAAAAAAATAAATAAATAAATAAATAAATAAAAAAAAAAAATAAATAATAAAAAAAATATAAATCCGAACAAAACAATGATAAAAACAAAAAAAAAAATAAATAAATAAATAACTAAATAATAATAATTAATAAAATAAAAAATAAATAAAAAGGAAATTAAACCTATCATCCTATGCGCTTCCCTTACCCGAAAGTACTATCCAGATGACCTTTGAATTTCCCCAAACTGTCGGCCTCTACCACCCATGAAGGCAACTTATTCCAGTAATTTATAACTCGCTGGCTAAAATAGAACTTCCTGCAATCCAATCTAAACATTTCCCCCCGTAACTTGAATTTATGTCCCCTAGTTCTAGCATCATTTATAATCTTGAAAATTTTGTCCTCATTCATTTTACTGATGCCTCTCAGAGCCTTAAACACCTCAATCAAATCTCCTCTAAGGTGTCTAGTTTCCAAACTCTGCAACCCACATATTCGAAGTCTTTCTTCATAAGGACGCCCTTTTGCCGATCTCACCAGGCGAGTTACCCTTCTTTGCACCCTTTCAAGAAGCTCGATGTCTTTCTTCAGGTGCGGTCTCCATACTTGAACACAGTATTCCAAGTGTGGTCTAACATAAGCCTTATATAATGGGATTATCACGTCCCTATCTCTACTTGCAAAAGTTCGATAGATCATTGATAGGACACCATGGGCCTTCCTTGCAACCTGTTTACAATGCTCAGAGAATTTCATGTCTGACCGTATCGTAACACCCAAGTCCCTTTCCTCCAGTACTGGGTTTAGTTGAACTCCACCAAGTGAATAAGTTATTTTGGGATTACTGTTTCCCAGGTGTAATACCTTACACTTTGTTGGATTAAAGCACAGCTGCCATTTTTCTGACCATTCCTGAAGTCTATCTAGGTCTCTCTGAAGAAGCTCAGCTTGACAGTGATCATTAACTACTCTACCAATTTTAACATCATCTGCAAATTTAGACATCACGCCCTCTATCCCTTCATCAATGTCGTTTATGAAAATTAAAAACAACAGTGGTCCTAATACTGATCCTTGGGGAACCCCACTTCTTACATCAACCCAATCTGAGGAATAGCCATTTATAACAACCCTCTGCCTCCTGCCCTGAAGCCATCCTTCTATCCATCTAAGGATTTTCCCAGTGATTCCAACCTGTTCCAGCTTATAAAGCAACCGCTCATGTGGGACTGAGTCAAAAGCTTTGCTGAAATCTAAATAAACAATGTCGAAATTATTCCCTAAATCCAGCTCGTGAGTGACCCTTTCGAAATAGCGAACCAGATTTGTTAAACATGATTTTCCCTTTACGAAACCATGCTGAGTATCCTTGAGAATTTCAATTCGATCCAAATGATCCTGAATTCCACCCTTGATCATTGCCTCCATGATTTTCCCTACTACTGAAGTCAGACTGACAGGTCGATAATTTCCAACTTCACTTTTAGAGCCACCCTTATGTATGGGAGATACATTTGCACTTTTCCAATCCAAGGGAATCTCCCCAGAGTCTAATGATGCTCGCATAATTAGCCTCAATGGTTCAATGCACTCGCTTGCCGCCTCTCTCAAGATTATAGGGTATATTCCATCAACTCCAGGAGCATTACTAGTCTGTAGGCTTGAAAGTTTTTTCATTAAATAATCTTGCGAAATTTCAATATCATTAATTACATATTTTTTAACTTCGCTCCCACAATTTCCCATTGCCACAAAAGGCTTTTCATTTGTAAATATCGATGCAAAATAACTGTTGAGTTCATCTGCAACGGCAGCTGGTGTATTTATTACTATCCCCTTTCCCTTACATAAAGGTCCGATCTGGTTTGTCCTGCTCTTCTTGGCATTTATATATGTGAAGAATTCTTTATCCCCCCTCTTTGCTCTGTTTGCTAGTGATTTCTCATAAACTGCCTTTGCCTGTCGAACCTTTTCTGTGGCTCCATTACACATCACCTTGTAGCTGTTATAGGCTTCAGTACTTTTTATTGCTCTGTAACCTTTCCATGCCATCTTTTTCTGCTCAAGTAATGTGGCAACTTCACTATTCATCCAACTTGGAACCCTCCTCGTGGAGTATTTTTTTTAATGGTATATACGCATTCAAGGCATCTGTGATTAATGTTTTAAAAGCGTACCACAGTTCAATTGTATTCATTCTCTGCGCGATATCTACCCAGTTAATAGAGGCCATGTAGCACCTTAAGGCATCGTAATTTCCTTTTCTGAAATTAAAACCCATTCCTTTGCCTTTTACTTCTGCTTCCTCTCTCGTCATCATCCACCGTAGAACTCCGTGATCACTTCCTGCTACTGGTTCCTCTACTGTCAGCCCTGTTATGTCATCTGATTCATGTGTGATGATGAGGTCTAGGATATTCTTTTCTCTAGTACTTTCCCTGACATGTTGATACAAATAACAGTGATCTAGTTGATTTAAAAATTTTGTTCCCCATGTCGAGTTTCCTTCCCATTTACTCCAATCAATTAGAGGCAGATTGAAATCACCCATAATAAGGCATTGACGCTTACTTGCCCATTCCATTTGCATGTAGAGGCTTTTGTCATAATCTTCACAATCACCTGGTCTGTAGATTACTCCTACTCGCATTATACCTTTGTTTCCAACTATCTCACACCATACAGACTCTATACTAGCATGTGAAATATCTGAATCCGGGAAAGCTATCGTCGCACTCAGGCTGCTTCTGATAAGAAGCATTACCCCACCATCCCTTCTATCTACTCTATCCTTCCTAAATACATTATACAAGCCGTACTGAAACTCATCATCGCCAATTTCCGGGTGGCACCACGTCTCCGTAAGCCCTATTATGTCCGCGTTACTTGTTTTAACCAGCAGTTCGAATTCGCTCATTTTATTGACGACACTTCTAACGTTACTGTATAAACAATTAAGATTTACTGTTCTTGTATATTTAACAACCCTAACACAACCCTTGAAGTTTTTTAGGCTCTCTTCCCTGGCATTAGCTACCCGCCCACGTGAAACGTTTGTGCCCCCAGAACATCTAGATAATACGTCCAGTTGGGGTAACAGATAAGAACTCTTGAGGTATGTGCAAAAGTTACTTTGACCAATATTATCAGATAAACGCGTGTCAGTATTACCCACATCCCCCCTAACTAGCAGTTTCCCTGAGCCTTTAAGGTATCCTCAATAATACTGGCAAAAACTTTTGCACCACCTTTGTTTAAGTGTATCCCGTCTCTACAAAACAAATTCCTTCTACCTACAAGTGTGGGCCATGCTGATAGAAATTTACCCCCTAAAGCCTTGCAGATTCCTTCAAGTCTTGAGTTAATCCACAAGGCTCTTAACATATAATCCCTCCTATCGTGTCTGGGCAGAATTGCAGACACATAGACATTATGGCCTAGCTCGCGACATTTCCTCAGCATGGTCCTGTATTTTTCCAACAAATCGTCAGATCGTGTACGTTTAATATCGTTTGTCCCCACATGAATAATAATATTTTCTTTACCCCCTTTAAAATCTGACAGTCTGTTGGTGACATCATCAATAGTTGCTCCCGGCAGACATACCCTGGTTCTCCTCCACCTATCTTTATTACAAAAAATATTCCCCGTTTCCCTGACAATGGAGTCTCCTAATAATACAATGTCCTTTTTAACCAGAGTAGTTTGCACTTGGTTTTTCTGTTTTGAGGCTCGAATCGGGTGTGCATCACTTGGTAGATTGCTGGAGTTTTGAGTCCCTGACGAGCTCCCAGATGCATTATTTTCGAGGGCAAGCACTCGTTTTTTCAGGGACTCAAATTGTTCCCTCAGTGCACCAAATTGTAATTTAAGATCGGTGCACTCCTTACATCGATCACAAAGAAAAGAATCCCCAGGTGAGGTAGGATTAGTCACCAGGTCGACCTTGGAAAACATTCCACAGGTTCCACAACGGATTAAATCATGACTCACCCGTAAATCGCCATCTGCTATTTCCGTGTGAGTCACGATACCCTGTGACGTGTTTAAGGCAGATCTCGTAACTACCATTATAAAATTAAATAAATATCAATGAAAGTAACTTTAAAAAATTATATCTATAATATTATTAAAATCAAACAGTTACAGGAAAACCTATAACAAAATAATCCAACAATATCTAAATAAATCAAATATTTAAAAGCACTATCCAAAAGTAAACCACTTAACTGAGGAGCCCTGTCTAAGCGCGTCCGCTCACCTCGAATGCCAACCTCGAATTTGTAGGCATGAGGAGGATTATGATATTTGAAAGTGAAATATACGTGTAAATTTTCCTGCGCTAATGAAAGAGTCTGGAATGAAGTTGGTAGTTCCATCTTGAGTAGATGCAACTTTCAAATTTGCATAATCAAGACTAATTATTGCAATAACAAACATTTAGATTTGATGAAAAAATGACACCAAATCATATAATTCTTTAAGAGATTCGCCTTTCCGAACCATAATCCTGGATGGAAATTGAAGTGTGTTCAATTTTTCGATATATTTGTGTAGCCAATTTAATTAATTTCAGTGATGATGGTGTACGTGTCATCTTCCTTAAGAATACTTTCTAAGATGATTCAGAGATTCAAAGAATGATTCAAATATGAATGGGAAATTTTAAAAATAAAATTTTATTGGAACTAAACTTCTCTTATAAACACGATGCTGATTAAACTAATCTTGCCATGCCTACTCTATGTAATGGTTGGGTGCTCGCCATCTACCTGATGACCCACCCTTGTATAAGAATGAGCAACGCTTCGGTGTGCGTGTGTGGGTGAGAGAGAGAGAGAACTTTCTTTTCGATGATGAACACTTTTCCTGTCAGCCTTCATCACAATGATGAAATCGCTGTTACTTCATCGTTCAGTTCAAATTTCATGCCACCAACTCTCTTCTCCATCAGATTTTGGCTCTTCCTCCACTTCTTATCAATTTAGCCTCGTAGTTTCACCAGCTTTTCGAAATACTTGGTGTTATTCAGAAAGGAGCTGTAACTTTCAATTACTTTACCTCTCCTTAATCTAAGATTGTTTTTCTAACTGCGTCATGAAACTGAGAGTCTGCACGGCCAACGTTCGCTTTCTTGATGTCTCCCCGCTGACTCGTTTCGTTTCCAATCTCAGACGGACTTTTGGAATTACGTGACCTAAATGAAATTAATTCCTCCCTCCCACCTTTCTCTGTCCTGCTCGCGCTTGTTCATACGCGTGCGTATATGCACAAGGGCAGAGAACACAACGCACACCGAAGGGAAAAACTGTTTTATAACTAACCAAATAGGAATAATAAAAGTTCGGGAAAATTGCATCGTTGTTATTAGTTTCAGTCGAATTCGCATCAGAAGAGAACACCTCATCCAGGCAATCAACTCCAGGGCAGGCGTCAATAGCAGCTGGAGAAGTTCATTTCACTGCAGTGTATCCTCAACCCAATACTCTCCCAACAATCTGTCCCATTTGTATGGAACAAAATACACTGAGTGATCACTGAAGTATGACCACCTTCCTAATAGGGTATTGGGCCACCGTTCGCACGGATAACAGCCGCTAATCGTAGGCATTGACTCCACTGGACATCTGAAGACGCATCATCGTCTTGGAAGATTCCGTTTCTGTCCGGGAAAAATGAAACATGGCAGGGTACACATGGATCCCATAAGAACTGAATGTAGACCACTAAAGTCAAACGTTGGTCCATACACATCAGGGGTTCTAGACCTTGCTCACAAAACATGCCCCGTATTACGCAACCACCGCCACCTGCATGGATAGGGGGAGCATAGACGATGGGTTCATGAATTCGAGTTTCTTGCACCAGCCTTGGTGGAGTGGGTAGCACAGTTGGTAAGATCGTCGTCCTCTCCACACCGGCTGGAAAAAACCTCAGTTCCAGTCCAATCGATGACGGGAAGAATTTTTATGGGCCTTTTTCACAATGGACCGACTAACTCATGATTGAGTTTGTCGGTCTCAAGAGAGGTTGTTTGGTAACATGATTTTTTCTCCCGGAACTAGTTTTTCATTCAGAAAACAGAAAATCGACCTCAGAACACATGCAATTTAGAAACAGTGCATTCGGAACAATATGGCCTTAGTCTCTAATTCTCCTAAAACCCTACTACAACAACATCGTCCAGGAGTATAAATATAAAATTTATTTAATTATTCATTCATGGCAGAGTGAGATGCCATCTGCATCTTGCCCTGCACACGTCACAACGATAAATAATAAAATCAGTGTACTGATTCTGTACATCCATTTGGGTTCCACCTGAACCCGAACAACAGCATTTAGTTCTCTTTCCAGATGAGTCCAATCCTGATCTTTGAAAACAAAGACATGGAAAATCATACTTTTCCAAAGCTGCGTTTTTACTTTCACATTGATATACTATTTAGGAGATTGACCTGCATTCGCTGGAGTAGCAAACAAGATCTCTATATCCATAATTTCATGACCACAAGAAAGATATATTCAGACCACTATATATCCCATTGTACTATCTGCATCAGAAATCCCTGCATTGGACATAATTTCTGATGAATATAGTACAACGAGATATATCGGTTTCCATAAGAAATTAAGGAAATTTCATGGATATTTCGGTTTCCTTAAGAAAACCGTAATTTCCAAGTGGCTACTGCCTTCCGAAGTGGGCATCGAGTAAACAACGCTCCCTCCCCGAAAGCAAACGTAGATTGCATGAGAAGTACAAACACTAAGGCTTCCCAAACTGACAGCTAGCAAGGAACAACTTTCACCAATCTCTTAATAGATATCATCTAGTCACGAAATTTTGGAAGGTTTACTAGCGACATATATTCTACTACATTCATTCAGATCTACTCTCCTGTTGCTTCTTAGTCTCCAGAGGTTAAAACTCGGTGAGGGATTCCTACCGATACAAGCCAGATCCTCCGATCACACACGGGTTTGTGAAAGACCCAAGATTACAGATTTGAACAGGCCCAAGACACATGCGGCGGGCTCCTGCCGCATGCGTCTATATTGACACCTTATGGCCTTTGCCACCTTGATACAAAAGCCAACGTGTCCATGTCTATTGTATCTGTTGAAGCGTTCAAAGGCTGGTTGTTTCCTCTGTGGAACAAAAGCCTGTGTCAAGGCCTGAAGAAATGGTAAGAAGTTGGGCATACCTTGAAATCAATGAATCCTGTGAAAAATTAGGGTAAGCGATTCAAAACATAGTTCTTACCATTATTGGTCCTGTAACATATAATCAATCATACCACTTTCTTTCCATCGGCTACTTACCATGAAAACTGGTGATATTCTGTCTATCGGAACGTTGTTGCTCATTGTAGACGAATGGAAATTGTTTGGATAAATGAATCTGGTTTGAATAATGGCTCATAGCAGAAATGCCTGATCAGCCAAAAGAAAATAATTTCACATAAAAATCCGTTAGGTGTCGCTTAATACGAAAGGAAATCAAGCGATTCCAGCAAAACACTTCTGTTGGCAGAAACTTCGAGTTCATCATGCTCTCTCTTTTTAATTAACCCCTCTACAAACTTTGGAGAATGATCATAGCGCAGCGCCACCTACGATTATAAATTCACCGATCTATGCAAGAGCCACGTGATAGCTGTTAGTTGCTAATTAAACAATCTTTCGCCAAACGCTGGCTGTTTACGAACCGAAGTTATTTCAGGTACATGTCATGCGTGCAAATGAGGTACCCCGGAGGGCTTCGAAGTTTGTAGGAAGCGACAAAACGACATGCCGCTTGTTGCAGAACGTCATTTGTCTCCTCCGGCCCTGCTGGTGAATTTCTATAATTCTCTTTCCCCGCGACGCCGATTAAAGCTTGGCACGCGCTACCTAACTGCCGAGCAATCACTGCCGCGGTGGCTCCTCAGGAGGGTTAAGGGCACTAAATCAAAAAGAAAAAACTGTACTAGTTCGAGAAACAGCCGAGAATCTCTCGTCTGCCGCAGGTAGAAGCAGAAGAAAAAGCTGAGAAGGGATAAGGGATTGGCTGAATGCCAAAAATTCCTACGTTTAAATATTCAAACACTCTCGGCTTGATGCGAAAGCTGGCTTGTAATTGGTTCCTTTAAAAATATCGGAGAGGTCACTGGCTTCAAGTTCCTAGGAGCTGTAAAGTGCGCGAGATATTCCAGCTTAAAAAACAAAATACTTCCCGAACTGAAGTGAAATGAATTCAAAGGTGAAAATAAAATTGAATATATAAATAAGGATCCAACGTATCCTGATAATCTTTGGAGATTTCAGTTGAAATCTCAAAAGGGTGGATGAAAAACCTGCCGATATGAAATTCTTTCAAATCAGATTTTTCAACACGCACAAAATTCAAACAGACGATGAATTATAAGCTGAGGTCGAGCCTCTTCTGCAGGCCTGCTACACACAAGAGGCTCGTTCCTACATACAAAATAGGTTTACTGAAAGTGGCAATGCCAACACACGTCCCCTAAGAGATCTTTCAGTAGAAAATTTAGCGCGTGAATCTCACCTACCACTAGAATCAAAAAGGAATTTTTTTTTAAGTATGTCCTGATGTATATATCCGCGGTGGAAGATGACGACTCTTCTTTTTTCACCAAAGAATCCTTCATTCAACACCTGCCGGGTTTAGTGAACGTATCTTTATCTTCCGAGGATGTTCCCATACCCCAGCGCCCCCTGCAGTCAGAAAACAGTAATCTGATACGAGTAATGCACAATGAGATCGCTGTTGGTGGCACAAGCGGGGCTCTGAGGGGGCTGCAAAGTACCGAAATAAAAAGAAAGAGCCAAGTTTAACTGGAAACTGGGTGTGAAGTGCTTGTTTAACCAGGACATGTCCCTAATGGTTCTTCAAACAAGCTCGTATCCCAAGAGCGTCTGAGGGGAGGACAAACGCAAGAAGAAGACACTTCTAAGTCGGTGTTTACGTTCCTGATTCTTTCAAAGCTGCCACCTGTGCCGATCTCACCTCAGTGGGATTGGCCAGACAGACAGGTCTTTCACCGTCTTGTATCAGGTGCGGGGAGTGAAGTGGATGGTGGAGCGAGGAAGTGTACGAAACACAGCGTCTTCGAGGGAGATTGTGTAACAAATAGCAGCGTCTGTCGGTTCTCACGGCAGTAGTTCGAGACCTCTTATGATTTTGGGAGGTGCGAATCAAAGCTTGCTGGAGTTTTCAATGCGTGGTATTTTCATTAAAACGGCGCAAGATAAAAGAGGAATGCAGAGCCTCACACGAACCGTCATGCTGGTTCGAACCTACTTTAGACCTGAGACTAAAGACCGTGTTTTTCTACGTTACTAACGGAATAGAGTTGAGACCGTGCCACTGCATCTCGAATTCGATATTCTGCAGTTAAAATTGTGCCGAAAAGTGATGGGAAAGATTCTGAGAAGGTTTTATCAAGCATTTCCTCGTGTACTGAACATATTACACAGTTCTTTAGAACTATGCTTCCAAATTTCAGGAGCGTGTTAAAAGATAAATAAGAAAGAAAAAGGAACATGGGCCGAACTGGGTTCACTCTTTTGAAACGTTGAACAATCTTTAAGGTAATTATTTTATGCATTCAAATGGTGTTTTCACTCTTTGAATGCATAAAATAGTTTGGATAATCAGCTTTATCGGTAAAATCATAACAAAGAAAATTACCCAAGTTCTCCTTCAATACTGACTTGGATATTGCATTAAATCCGAATTGTTGTTGTTGTTGTTGTGGGGTTTTATCAGCGACTCAGACCATATTGCTCAGTATATACTGTCTGTAAATTTAGTGTGTCCTGTGCTCGATTTGTTGTTTGGTGGATGAAAAACCCGAGTTTCCGGGAGAAAAATAAATGCTACCCTCACCTGAGATCGACTAACTCGGCCGCGTTTTGAAAAAGGGCCCATAAAAATTCTTCCCGTCATCGATGGGACTCCAGCTCAGGTCCTTTCCACCCGGTGTGGGGAGGATGGCGATTCTAACAACTGTGCTACCCAAGAGGGCAAAAGCTTCCGCCAACGATGGGATCTTTTTCTAACGGTTATAGTTCCGAGAACTTTCCTAACAGGAGAATCGTAAATGCTCTATCTTGAGAAATCTATCGATGGTTTACAGAAACCAAATCCGTTTCCCAACGCAGTCCCCACAGGTGCCCCAAAGGCCGATGTGCAAAACCAAACTCTCGAACCTTGTAATGTTCAATTTGGTGTAAATATTTGAGACCCTTCCATCTTCTCCTACTCTATCTGTTTCTCTCCCTAAACTAATTCGATTAGCCTCTTCTGAAGCCTATGGTATTGTGAGTAGAGTTGCTTGTTCGATCAAGACATGCATTAATGCTGAGAGAGGAGATTTACAGCTTTAGTCAGTTTTCTCGTGTAAATATTTTGGTAAATAAAAAAGTTCCTCTTATCAGATCACTAAAATTTAAAAGGATCCGTTAAGTCATCAAGAGAGCATTTTCGACTGAAAGCGCCCTCTTGACATGAATATGAACTCGAAAACGTTTAAGAAGGCTTTTTCTTCATTACTGAATCCCCAACTACGCTCAGTAGGATTTCTGAATCGTCCTGTAGATTAAAGTAGAGAGAGAAAATTTCTATAGGCCGACAAAGATCATTCACGCTACACGTGCAAAGAGGACAACTAGCGAATGATCTTCAACCGCCCATAGAATGGCTCCACTATACTCCACCCAAGCGTTTTCCAACTTGCAATTTCTACTTTATTTCTTAAATCACCTTTCATTCGTTAACCGCGCGCTCCGTTGTATACTCTATCTCGCAAGACATCGGAACTGGCTGAGCAGTGAGGGAACAGCGAACACCCACAGCCAAACAGCATCCGCAGGATATTTCTACACCCCTTAAACACGATGTCTGGACGTTAGTGAAGAGCAGCATCTTTTGTGCGAGTGACGTCATATTAATCACGGTTACCTGGTGTGGAGGGGGATTCGGGACAATTTCAGCCATCGACGTCGTGAAGGAATGCAAAAGGCCCGTCTACTGAATGTCGATGTGACAGGACGATGGACGAAGTGTTAAAGTTCTCGCTTTCTTGGCAAAGTTACAGACGCGTTCGCGGAGAACTTTCTGACACTTTGGTACTTACAGTAATGGACCTGTCACAGGAGGCTGAGAGATGTCTCGTTCTCGGCTCACGTACTGTCTACATTCGTTTTGTCAATGTCACACTTGGCACGGTGACCCAGTGCTGGCATCCATCTTGGGAGAACGATAGTTTGCGGCAGATGAAAGTTACCACCACAAGCGAAAGGAAGTTCGCTGGAACAGGGATGATGATGTCTGCGTTGGCAACTTTTTTCACGATTCGCTTCATTAATCTTTTAAGCGTGTACTTTTTGTTCTGTTTAGAAAAGGGAGGCAAAAAAGTAATGGAAAATGTCACTTTTCTATAGGCCATTTGTTGGCTGCCGCAACACATGGCATTTGTAGAAAACAGGGCCGAGAAAATGAGTTTTTTTAAAAGTTATTTCCAGAATTTCGAAAGGGAATTCTGACAGCGTATTTAGTCTTATTTGCCTTTTTCTTTGCTTATAATGTAGGCGTTTTTAATTAAAACTTACAGCTTATTCTCGTGCACAATTTTTATTCGCATTTACAATGACAAGAAGAGTTTCATTTTTCATTCCTATTTTAAATATGTATACTTGAGGGTACACTGTTGTAGGAGCATTGTAAATAAATTTGGTTAATGCTCTTAGTTAAGAAGAACACTAAATCTAAGGCAGTGCATCCAGTTGACATGGGTGACGAGTACAATGTTGAGTCAAGCACTGGGAAAACAAAAATGCGATTAGGAGTGTGCTAGAGGTGTAATGACTGTGATACAGGCAAAAGAAGTGGGCCAGCAGATCATAATGTCTTATAATGGGGGATTTTGACATCCCAGATATTCACTGGAACTTGTGGATTGGTCACTCGCACACTACCAAGACTTTTGTGGATTTCTTGGATGACTGTTTTCTACAGCAGCACGTTAGAGAGGCAACAAGAATTAGAAATACTCTTGAGCTGGTAATCACCAGTGATTCTTCGTGAATTAAGAATCTTCAGGTAAAAGAGAAGTAATCAAAGAAGGTACTAGGCGTTTCACACCCACAGAAATACTGTTCAAGGCGTAGACCTAAATGGAGGTCAGCTGAATTATTGAGACAGAGAAGAAAAGTGCATGGGATGTAAATAAAATATCACTTAATCAGAGGCCTATGGTAAATTAGTCTATAATCAAGTCGCAAAGGAGGTTTGGCAAATTAAGGCAGATTATGAAAAGTAGTCTATAGCAAAGAATGGTAAGGAAAGCAGCAAAGACTTCTATGCTTATATTAATAGTAGAAAGAAGGGATTGAATCACATTGGACCACCTGATATCAATGAGTTAACTGATGATGATGATCCTGTTCAGGTTGTTGAAAAATTGGTGTTTTGCATCTACATTCCCACAGGAGGAATTCTTTAAAATCGGGGATTCCAGAAGTTTATCAAATTCTAATAGGGAGCTAAATGATTTTGTGATAACTGAAAGAAAAGTGGAAGAGGAATTTTTGAAGCTGAACATAAAAAAGGCACCTGGTGGATGGGATCTATCCACTCATATCTTAGTGGCAGTAAAGGAGGGAATTAAGCCTTTAGACCTTAATTATGAGAGCTTCCTTGGAGTCAGGGGAGGTCCCTATGGACTGGAAATAGGGGAATGCATCCCCAATTCATAAATGGGGATCAAAAGGTGACGTGAGTAATTATAGGCCTGCTAGCTTCACATCTGTTCCAGGGAAAACAATGGAATCACTGGTTAAAGAAGTAATGTAGGAGCATCTGGACGGGAAAGCAAATGTGCCATCAAGGGCATGTTACTACTATGATAAAAAGACAGAGAGTGGTTATCAATGGACACTGCTCTTTGTGGACTTATGTTATCAGTGGAGTCCTCCAGGGTTCAGTTACTTACCGGGCCTATTGCTGTTTTCAATATTTATTAATGATATTGATGAACCTATATCAGGCTTAATATCAAAGTTTGCCGATGGTACAAAGGTTGGCAGGGTAGTTAATGACAGTAATCAGGGTGAGCTATTGCAACAAGGTCTAGGACAATTGGGTCAATGGGCTGAGAAATGCAGTAATCGTAGAGTGACTTATCAAACGTGTAGCACTTCAGTCAGGGTTGTGGAAAACGAAAAGAACCTGGGGTGTGTGTGTGGGGGGGGGGTAACTGTGCACTTAGATATGCAATTCTCTGAGCAATGCAAACATGCTCCCAGAACAGCTCATGGGAGTTTTGTCAATGATATTTAGAAACTTTGCTAGCAGGGCTAAGGAGGTGATTCTACCTTTGCTCAAGGCCATGGTTAGGCCTTATCTTGAGTACTGTATACAGGTCTGGAGGCCTTACTTTATGAAGGATGTAGATCTCCTGGGACGAGTGCAGAGAAGGGCAACTAGATTGATGAAGGGAACAAAAGTGTGCTCTTACTTAGAAATGTTTCAGTCTGCAAATTGCAGCGTGTAGAGGCTCAGAAGCGGATTCGTATACCTCTGTTTCAGAGATTTGCCTTCAGACGCTTTCAGGTTTTAAGGATGCAATTGGTGGGAGGTAGTGAACAGTCGGTCAGAAATTTTTGGAAAGCAATTTTTATTGCTTATTAAAAACAAGAAAATTAAGACCAATAAAGTTGAGTTGTCTCGCATATTTAATATCCCCGGCGAGATATATCGCCTCCACAGAATTAAACGAACGCATTCTTTGATCAATGGTCACGTGAGAGAATATCATAAACATAACCACACGTTTTATTCAAAAGAACTACTGCCACGATTTAAAACGGCTCATTCCCCCAATGCACCTCTTACGTGACTGCAACGTGCATTTCCCCAATCTCTTTCTGAACCAAAGAAGTTGGCTGTTATTATGAAAACCCAACGCATGATGGGTACAGGAAATAAATCTACAGCAAGAATTTCCGGATAAATTTGGTAACTAAACAGCACAAGTTAATAGTGCGAGTCACAGTCCTATTCCCCCAATTCTAATAGTTGTTATCATCACGAAACAAGTTCAATACGTATAAATAGAAGTAATCGATGAAGCCTGAAAGATGGTTGTTTAGGAGTTGAATTTCTAGACACTCTGAGCATCGAACTCAATTTAGCGAAGTGTGCAGAATACAATCGCCAATGGCTGTAGAAGGTACATCAACTTTGTTTTTTATTTCGCAAGATGTCCCTTAAGACTCAACCTTAGGTTCGCTTCTGTTACCTTACTGATCCGCCATATCTATTTCAGACAACCTTAAGTCATCAGTTCTTCAACCGACAGTGAAATCTCGAATCTCTTTCGCACTGCTCAACAAAAATAATTTCTTAAGCCACTGAAATGCTAATGTCGAATCGACTCCAATTGAGCATCGATCTTTATTCTCCACTAACTATTCCATTGGAAATTTTCTCATCTGGTCCCAGCAATACAATTGCTTCTCTCAACCATAAAAAATTCTTCACGTCATCGATGGGACTCGAACTCAGGTCTTTCCCAAACGGTGTGAGGAGGACAGCGATTCTACCAACTGTGCTACCCACGAGAGTGATTCAGACGTGATTGACTTATTAATGCATTATCAAGACACAATATTGAGTACAGGTTTCGTGTTCTAAGTTGCTAAGACAGATTAGCCCCTCCTCTCTTTCAAAAGGAAATTTGCGAACAAGTGTTGCAAGTTCGCGTTTCACGTTCAATGTTTCAATTTTGATATTATTACGTGGTGATCTCCTGTGTCAAAGCAGCTTGCTATTTGAATACTGCATAATGTAGTCTACTAACAACACGCGATGTGTCACAGTAAGAATGAAAGCGTGTAAGGAGGATATCTACTCTGACAGGACAAAAAGAGAAAGAAAATCAACAGTACAACATTGGACAAATATGCAACTTCCTTTACTTTTTTTGGAAAGCAATTTCGGAGTTAACATTTAAGATAATTGAAAAGCAGTTATGAATAGGTCAATGCACAGTACGCAATGGGTGGATGAATGCGAGACACAGAAAGACGTGAAAGGAGCGCATGGACTGTTTCTTTGTATGGTCTCACAAATGAAATATTGAGCTGATCGATAACCTGGGACGACTCCTGACGTCCCTCTGAGTGATAAAAGCAATAAATTACAGACATTAAAGAGGGTGCCCCGCCACCAGGACAGGTAAAGGATATTACTATAAATAAAAAAAGACGAAGCATTGCTTTCGCGGTCAGATCAGTTGGAATGAATGTGCTCTAGGTCACGAATGGGATCAGTGGTATGTTAAAGCTGGTATGAGGGATAGCCTCGTGTGGTTATCTCCTTAGAAGCCGCCCTTATCATCCTATATTGAAGATGGATTTACTTTTATTATGCGACATTGATGATATCTGAAAATTTGTTTCAAGGTTTAAGTTCTAGGGGTTTATAGCTTGCAAAACTGGGAACTATGTAACATTACTATAATTTAATCAGCTGAAGTTTAAATTTACTAACCACGGAAACATTTTTTTCAGCAGGTACAAAATAAAATATCGCAAATTTCACGTTATTGCCAGTTGGAGAAACACGATGAAAGACTTCAAGCAGCTGCCTTGGCGAGCCCAATCCCCAGGTTTCAGTCCTATCGAACATCTTTTGGATGAACTGGAAAGACGTATTCGTCAGCACAAGCTTCTGCCCACATCACTCCATAAAGTGAGGACAGTTTTGTGATATTAAACGTCCAATATTCCTCGTGTCGCTTTTAGCATCTTGTTGATTCCATACCACGCCATGTAGGAGCAGTGATTCATACCAACGACGAACCAGCACACCATCAGTTTATGGTCCTAATAAAGTGGCCAGGCGGTGTAGTTGAAATAAGGTTGACATAATTGTATTTAGACTTTCACAAAATATTCTGCTAGGTTTGCTTGGGATCAAAAGTGTGTTTTGTGCTGACTACTTGTAATTAATGGTTATCCTTCAGAATGGGCTAAGGTTAGAAAAGGAGTCCTTGGGTTCCGATGCTTGGACTACTGCTGCTTCTGCGTTTCTTGTACGTTAACAAATGGATACAAATCGTGATGTACCCGAATAAAACTTAAAATAACTTGGAGGAATTCAATTAAAAACTCCAAACGAATAAAGGGATTTGTGGTTACAGTCCAAGAAGACAAAGTCCTCTGTGCAGTGCAAAGAGGTGGCAAGGGCTGTCTATTGTGTCCTGCCGATGATATGAGACTTAATTGTGTGTAGAGATGAGATATTTTTTTGATTCCACTGTAGAAGTTAATCGTGATACCGCATTTGAATACTGTGTCCAAATATGGGCACAGTATTCTTTTCGAGATGAAATATTCGTTATACTGATATTTCACTGTAATAATGCCTATCTAATGGAAAACGGATAAAATGACTAATGAATGTTAGCTTCGATCTCACTTGACATAAAATCAGAGCAAGATTTTGACCACGCGGGTTCTTTACTGTAATTGCAAAAGCAGAAAAGTCATCAACAGATTAGGAGCCTCTTAATGAAGCCAAGTTTACGTTACGCGTAAACTAGAAAGGCGCACTACATTACAGGGAAATGTCCACTCTGCTTTCAGTAAACTGAACTGACAATTAATTGCCACCATAACATATTTTCGTGGCCATACAACATCCTTGTCAGTTGTCTCTCTTTCTGGAAGATATTATGGCTTCTGACAGCGAACACGTCTGCGCAATTTCGTGTGTCTCGCTGGCATCTGACATCATTCACGAATGCCCCACTTTTGAATGAGCTGTCATCGTCAGCACGTTGAGGAGCGAGAAGACATAAAGCAGAACGAAACACAGAAGAGATCCCTTAAAGTTTATGGCGATCTTCCATAAACAACTCGCCACTCTCGGAGGAGTTACGCTGCTCTCTTAGGATTGCCAAAGTGTTTTCGCGGCCGATGATGTATATTCCCTACGGTTCTTGCGCGAGGTGTTTTCTACACAGGCATCTTTTTCTTTCTCCCACTCCCCTTTCCCCCCAATGAGTCGAGGACAGTGTGAAAGGTCAACACAATTTTGGTTCAAGTTACACCACTGAGGAATGAAACTCGACCATCAAAAACATAATCGAGGAAGAACCCTGAAGAATTTTGCTCTTTTGGGGGCTGCTCCGTGCTTTGGGAAATGGAACGAAATTCTCTGTTTACACCTTTCTACTGATTAATTGCACTCAACATTTATCAAGAAAATGCAGTTACACCCTTTAAAAAGAAATCTCTGTTTATATTCATTTCCATTGCTTCATAAACTTTCCTGATTATTTAGCAAAACACAACTACTATTTTTCAAGCATAGTCTTTCAGATACTTAGTATCGTCTTCATAAAGGGATGTACCCACATGCAGTCTGTTAAGAAGAAAATTTTATAGAGTATTAAATGCTCAATTCGATTTATTGAAGTCACGATATTTCTTAAGTAATTTATATCTTGAAGGGAACGAATTACTTAAGATATTACACTTAAATAACATCTAAAAACTTAATCTGAGTTTCCAACTTGCAGATCCAGAGTTCCTCCATGCGTTACCTCTAGGTATGTTGACACTGAAGTGTCGAGAGTTGGATGAAAGTTCATAACCATCAACACTGCCACTTATCAATAGATATCTATCTTGAGGATAGTAGCATGTTATTTCAATAATTTTCCGCTACCACTGTCGCAGAAAAAGGGTCCAAAGAGGAATATATTCCTCCAACGCCTAATTTCCAGTGGCTTCTCTGCATCTGAGGCTGAAACAAGCCGAAAAAGAATTCGCAGTAGAAATTCAAGTCTAAAGATACTTGGACAATGCAGTAAAGTCACTAAATGAGTCCAACTGGAAGGTTTATTATTTTAGTATGAGATCTTTCCCGTCTAAGATTTATATCTAATCGTTCTACAGACAAATTCGAATTCCGTTATACTACGCCGGTTTCTTCTCAATTTATTGTGGGAGATGGGCAGGACGGACTTCCTCTAACAGCAACCCATAGGTGTTCCCTTAATAGCAACGATTGTTTTAATGAGCGAAGGATCAAAACTGAGTATTAAAGGACTGAAGTTAACTGAGATATCCACCTCCATTTGAAGATCTGGACAGTTCGTACCAACAACATGCTTGCTGAAAAAATTTACGGTCTTCACCATTTGGAGTTCGTCCCCAACAGCAAATCCATCCAGCTCTCCAATAAATCTTGATGAATTATTCACGTAGCTGATCTTGTCTGGATTTATGAATTTGGAAACTCTGAAAGCAACATAAATTTCACAGGAGGTCACTCCACTGATGTATCATATTTCTCTAATCGACAGTCTTACTCTCAAAAACTAATGTATGGGAAAAGCTAGAAAAAGTTGTCGATACTTCAGTTCAAGTTCGGATGCATTTTACATGCAAAGCACGACTAGTTTTATTGCCAATAAATTGTCACCGGTGACATGTGGTGTCTACAAAGCGCCCCTGCTACTTTCTCTTCCTGATGATTAACGTGGCCGTAAACTCAACTGGTCCAAGTCACCAGACGGCAACGGTACATGGTGCTGCGCAGTTCCATCTTGGCCTCTCGCTGCTCCAGTTGTCCACCCACCTCTCACATCCGTGATTTGACAGTGAAGAGTAGGAGAAAGAGGAAGCACGAGCGGTCAGGACGACGTCTTTGATATCCTGCAGGTGCAAAGGGGAAGGATGTAATCTGTTCGGCACGCGATTTTATCCTACCCCTTAAGAAGACAAATGACTGACAAGATTTAAACGTCCGCCGACCAGCTGCCTGTCGGCTATCGTCAGACGGGGCCGTCTGTTTGAATTATGAAGATTTATCTGTCGACGAGCTCTTCATTAATTCTAGGCCGTGGGAAGGAAAGGAAAGCTGTAGTAGGGCGCGTGTTCGTACACTAATCGACGCAGCGTTCTTACTTAAGCTGCCGCACTAATTAGTTCCGTTTTCATCCCTTGCCTCTCGAAGTTGTCTCCCCCGTACACGTCTTTGTCTTGAGGGGAGGATCTTGCCTCCTCATCCCCTTTAATAAAATTAAATTGTCGCCGTCTTAATTAGCAAATCACGGAATTAAAGTGTTGGCTTGCTAATTAGTTTGCCCTCGCTAATGCCCTGGAACTGGATATGTTTTTTATTTCCATTTCACACTGTCTTTAACTAAGAGAGAGAGAGAGAGAGAGAGAGAGAGAGAGAGAGAGAGAGAGAGAGAGAGAGAGAGACTTATTCTTTATAACTGCGACAAGTCAGCGCACGAAGAATTTCCACATAAAGTACCAACCACTCTCCATCGTCAAAGACACAGCACGTGCATAAAGCACCCTTGACATCGAGGGATGCAAAACACCACGCAAATATTTTACGCTTCAGTTAGTTGGGAAATATCGCTCTTTTCACTTTCTTCCTTCTCATTTTGACAACAGCGTGCTTCCGAATGCATATTTCGGGATGGTCAGGTGGCACGAATTCCACCAACATCTAATTTCCGGCGGCTGATCTGCACTTGAAGATGAAACGAGCTCATTTTATCTGTTGGAAGAACACTTTCGGTGTGGAAATTCGAACTGGTCTAAAGTGCGTGGAGATTGCATTAAATATTCGGCACAGGAAACAGCAGCGTTCTTCACGGTCGATTCTGAACAACGTGACGCTATACCCATCCCCCCTCTCGTTTCTTATGAGCTACACATACTTCTTATAGAAGAAAATGGAAAAGAAGCTACATTCTGAAATTTTAATTTCTTCTTTAAGAATAAAGAATAACAACGCGCAATTTCCGATGTCCATTTACTTTATTGTATTACTAGAGAAAGGGCAAACCGACCACAGTATAAATATAAATACAATTTACAAATACGGACGTCTAATGGGCTTAGTTTCCTCGATGGTGCGGATTTTAAAAACTGCTATTTAGATAGAAGGTGGAAGATATATTCTCAATCACAGGAGAAGGCTTATTTATAATTAGTATTAAGACTAGCAAACGATGCAAAGAAGCAAGCTTATACAGCACCAACCACAACTGTCCATCATCTCTAATAATTTGTCCATCCTTCCTTATATTTATTCAAACTACCCACTTCCACAACACTAGATGGAAGTTTGTTCCAACAATTGATTACTCTTTGGCTGAAAGCAAATTTTCTCACTTCGATCCTGCAACTATCCTTCTTCAACTTATGCGCGTGGTCCAAGAAAGAGAAAAGATGCCACCAGCGTTTAGTCTACTCAATTCATTTAAGCTTTAAACACTTCGACTTAATACTTTAAACACTACAAATTTCAGTGTTTGGACACTGAAATTTGTAGAACTGAAGTTGTTCTTGTTTAGAGTACCCTCTTGTGTCCTTGACTAATCTTGTTCCTTCTTCTCTGTACCCGTTCCATATCAATAAGCTTGATATGGTTTTATCAATACCATCAATAAATATTTCAAGAAGTAGGGTCCAGCACTGAACTCTGAAGGACGCCACTAATAACTTTAGTCCAAGAAGAGCAGTGGCCATTAATAACAACTCTGTCTTCTCCCACTCAATCATCAATATCCAGTCAGATTGGTCAGACAAAATTTCCCCTTGACAAATCCATGCTGTGATTGTAGAATGACTGCATCTAGTCTATATGGTCCTGCATAATTTCTTCAATCAATAATTCCATTATATTCCCTGGAAGAGAAGTCAAACTTACAGGACTAATCTCCCTTTAATCCTCCCCCCCCCTGTGAACTGGTGGATACATTTGCACATCTTCCACCTATAATCTTTATTTACATTAACTGCAACATTTCTTTTCCACTTTCTTCTCAGTTATTACAAAATCATTTAGCTCCAGTCATAACTTGTTATAGATCTTATATCCTCATCCCTTAAAGCCTTTTCGCAGGTGATGTAGATGCAAAATATTTATCCTCTGTTAACAATAGAAGTACTGTTAACAGAGAATGCAAAGAATTTTCTGCATTTTTAATCAAGGAATTCTCATAATCTGATTCAGCTTCCTATCCTCCTCTTAGTGATTTGTCTGAAGACTAGTACTTGAGCACTAGCCTCTATGATTAGTTACCTTAATGCTTCCAATTTAGGACTTCAAGTTTGTATCCATCACTTGGTCCCACTGAAACGAATCTAAAAACTGTCCAAGATCACTGATGAAGAGTCTCTTTTTCTAACAGCCTCTGAAAATTGCTGGTGTAGAAAACAGTAATCCAATAAATCAAAAATGCTCCGCTAATATTTGAGCAACCAGCTCACAAATTCCAATCAGTATCTGAATTGTTAAAGATCCCCTCCCCATTAAAAAAAACGTTCTGATTTACTAGCCCACTCTGTTTCTCTTTATAGTTGTTCGTTATACTCAGAGTCAGTTGGAATAACTTGACTCCCGGTAGATAGATTTTCTTGAAATTTTCAATTTGACTCTTATAAGTGCTCCCTCCGTGTCCTATCTATTACCTAACTCCTGATCAAAAGAAAGAATCTTACTAGTAATCCCAATTTTCTCCCTTTTATGAAGGCTTTGGACATGACCCTCATCAACCAATGACCGACCAGAGTAGCCCACCGACTTGGCATGGTCTTTGCTTCCTTGCGGGTGTGAAGATTGCACAGACGAACAGTTCCAGTCTGGTCATCATCGTCACTCTCTTCAACTTGCCCCTGTCTAACTTC
The DNA here is from genome assembly GCF_048544385.1 of Mastigoproctus giganteus. Taxonomy (NCBI): domain Eukaryota; kingdom Metazoa; phylum Arthropoda; class Arachnida; order Uropygi; family Thelyphonidae; genus Mastigoproctus; species Mastigoproctus giganteus. Next base: position 164,860,477 of record NC_143586.1, on the reverse strand, counting down.
AATTAGCCCAGTCAAAAGTAGTATAAGTGAAATCCATAACACGACCTGTCCTTAGCATGGCCATCCAAGCTTAGCAATAAATATAAATGGATCCAAACGATTTCTAATCATGCAGCCCTCAAGAAAGTCGCCACATCTGCACGCTCTAAATAATTTGTCCCGATAAGGTAACAGGCGCAAACTCCAACTTATTCCTGCCCAGGATGTCAAACGCCAGAAATAATGGTGGCAACGTGTTGTTGAATGCACGGGTAAGGAGAAGAATCTAACGATCACTGCGATGCACTCCTGTCTTCTTCGTGAGGCGAAACCGTACATATCGGAAGTGGCGGAGAGATACGATCCGCAACGTATCACACGTGCGTTTACAGCGCTTTCCTCGTTCTTACCATCTATCTTTCTTAGTTCATTTTTCCGAGCAGCGACTGCAAAAACCAATTCGAGAACAAATAGCCGCTGTCAACACGAGCCGGTGGAGATGTAGTGAGGTGTCTGTTGAGGCGGAGGTAAGACCGAGAGGGCAGCGATAACCAGAGACGGAGCGAGTGATAGTTGTGATATGGTCGGATCGTGAGATGACGTTAGATTCAGTTATTGCGCCCGAGTGGCAGCCAGCACTTTACAGTAAAATAATACGATGGAGATCATCCTGGTGGAGTCTGCACTGTCTCAGATCTGCCTCCAAAAGGCAATGTTTTTATGCGTAATATTTCTTCGGAGATCCTCAACCATGAAACTGAAGTTCCAAGGAGAAATGAAAAAATGTTTGACCTGTTCTCAGAAAAGAGAAATGTGCAAATGGATTGCCTCAATCGAAAGGTGCATCTCTTTGAAGTGGTTTTTAATTAATTCAACATGTTTGAAAATATGGACAGAGGCTGTTGTATTTCCACCCGAGCAGAAACTAAGACTTCTCCAACCGAGTGACAAGGGACAGAATTACAAAACTATTATGAAGGAGTACTTGAGGGAGTTTTCTTCCGAACTGAATCTGATTAGATTAAGATCCTGGTAAGGATGGGGGCTTTTAATACAAGAATTTTTGGATGAATGTCTTTAGGAAGGTTCAATAGGTTTAATGGTCTCGATTTTATGTACAAAGATTAATGTTTTATATGGTGAGGAAGCTAAGCTCGCTGTGAAGAGACCATATCGCAACCTTTTTCTTCGTGGAGCATTCATAGGTATGGTTCGTGTAGATGCTATCATTCACTTTAAGGGTGATCGTTTGACGTTGTTGAAAAGTCGGGATCTGTTTGATTGGCTTGTGCTTGCGTCAAGTAGGTGGCGCAACATCCGATTACTCAGAAATGCGTTTAAGGTTATTAGTGGGATTTAGATGGTGTATAAGCTGAGGCGTTTAATCATAAACAGAGGAATATCATCTATTCTATTCTGGAGCTGCAGAAGCAGGTAAAGAGTGGACAGTGGCAATGATCTCCATGGATATTGTAACGGTTGTAACAAAACTCCAGTCTGGTCTATTAGCAATGAATTGAAACAAAAGTTATCTCGTTCAGTTGTACTGGTGAGCCTGAAAATCCCTCCCGCAAGTGGGAGAGAGAGAGAGAGAGAGAGAGAGAGAGAGAGAGAGAGAGAGAGAGAGAGAGAATTTTATCAGTATACTCTTCTGGCCTGAGATTTTACCATTTCATGACCTTAGCTCTTGAAGGTGGGACTATCACTATTATCCAGCGATTGCCTCCATGTCTGATGGAGTTGGAAGCTACTGTTGAGTTAAGATGGAGCAACAAGCGGTTTTGTGGGGGGAGACTACCCTAGTGACTGCACTATCATCAAATGATGGTACAAATCCGATTTAAAATGTTGCTTGCTAAATTTGAGTAACACGTCTTCTTGGGATTAGGGCGGCTACTTGGAAGCATTTATGGCCTTTGAAAAGTTGAGATTAACCAAGAACATTTTCATGTGTCCAGGTTGGGTCTATATGGTCACTTTGATGTTTCCAGCTCTCATTTCTCCCCCCCCCACTCACCTCCCCGCTAACTGCAGAGGAATGAGAGCTAGGAACATGAAAATGAGGACATGATATGAATCAAAGTACATGTCAATTTTTTTTTCTTGCACAAACTGTACGGACCTGAAGGTGAGACTAAGGCTGGTGTTGTTCAGAGATTCGGCGATGCATTCGCTGAAGATCAGAAGTTTAAAGAAGGCAAAGCAGATTCCTAAGATGTTCCATTTGGGAGAGGCGGACTGAAGTCCCCACAGACAAATATGAGGGTATAAGTCTGAAACTTGCTAGCATCTAATTGGAAACGCCCCCATCGTGGATGTTTCCAGTTATCGTGGAAACTAACCCTGCCAGGATAGAGCCATGTTTCAGAAACGTTGCCTAAGTGGGTCGGAAAAAGTATCTACTCAAAGGCGCAACTTTATTTCTGAGGCTGTGGACTTAAGCGGGACAGCGGACCACCTTCCACAATGGTGGGTAATGCTGGGTTTACAGCTGTTCTTGTGGGTGGGGGAGAATTAAACGATTTCGCTTCATTTTTTAAGCTGTAATCAGGATGCAAATGGAAATTAATTTCAAATAAGATATAATTAATTTAAATATATACTAGAGGACAACATTGGTATCGAGCCATATTGTTTTTATATATTATTTATATAAGTATACGTATATTGTTTTTTGTTATCTATCAAACATTAATTAAATTTAATTTTTAAATCAGAAACGCAACCAGTGTATTAGAGCTGTCGCGTTGTTGTTGTTGTCACTTACAATTGTGCCTTTCCCAAAACAATAAAATTTCTCAACCGCACTCCGAATGACTTAGACTTCTGTAAGCAACTGCAATGTCCTTCATTGCGCTTCTCAAATGTTATCTCACCTTGTTCCCGAGTCATTTGTAAAAGGTGAGGAAAGAAAAACTCTGGTTAAGCCGATTAACTGTAATGAGGGATGACAAAAAAGGTTTCTTCAGAAGAGAAGAAGGTTAATTTAACAGAGACAGGAAGGAGAAATCAGATGTGGGTCTTTTCTATATTGCACGGACATCCTAGTAGATGGCATAATGGTTATTAACATTATTGTTGTTGTTGCGCTTATATTAATTCTCCCTGATTGGGGATTCCACCCCGTGACGGGTATTGCTACCAAATACACAGGGTGGTTGTTGTTATGTCTGGTTTTACTGTTGGTCGAGAAACTCTCTGACTGTCCTACAAGTATTCAAAATTGCGACTTTCTGGAGTTCCTTGTAGGTGTTCTCTGGGAGACCTATTGCTGTTAGGTTATTATGTAGGGTCTTTAGCACCATACCTGTGGTTGGCACGATGATCGGGATGGTCGTTACTTGTTGCATATGCCACATCTCTTTGATCTCTGTCTTAGGTTCGTGTACTTCCTGATTTTTTCCCCATGGGTTTTCTGGTGTTGATTACCTGGTCTTGGATGGCGTCTGCCATGGAGTGTCTTCCTCTGCCCATCTTTCTAGCTTCGTTTATACCTCCTGGATGGGGGAGGAATTCTCGCTTAAGTTGAGTGGAGTATACCGACTAACTCAGCCATGGAGTGAAAAAAGCCCATTAATGTTCCTCGCATCATCGACGGGATTCGAATCCATGCCTTTACCACCCGGTGTGGGGAGGACGGTGACAATACCACTGTGCTACCCGCGCAGACAGCACAATGGAAAAGGTCTCTGGATTCAAATCCCGTCATTAACGCGATGAACTGTTATGGGCCTTTTCACGTCGCGGTTGAAGTATTCGAACTCAGGCGAGGATAGCAAGAATACACTTGTGAGTCAACACGTTATGACCGCCTCCCTAATAGTGTGTTGACCTGCCTTTCGCCATGATAGCTGCTTGTACCCGGTATGGCATCGACTCCACCAGATCGCGAAAGGTGTTATCAGCTATCCTGGATCAGCTGGACAGAAGTAAATTCAAGAGTTCGGCAACAGAGCGAGGCACTGGCATGGACTGCGAATGCAGCGTTCCACCGCATCGCACAAATGTTCGAAGAGGCTGATGTCGTGGGAATTTGGCGGCCAAGGGACCACACAAAATGCTTGGATATGATCCTTGAATTATTCCTGCGCAATGCGGGTCTTATGACAGAGAGCTGTGTCCTATTGAAAGAGTCCCGTGCCATTTGGATACACACCATGTAGGGAAAACTTGATCAGGAGCAATGATGAGGTAGACGCGTGTATAATGGTTTATGTAGGGTTGCAACATTACTTCAACTCCGCCGTGGTGCACTGCGTTGCATTGTCCGTTTTATATGACTCTCTAAAACGGACAGAAATGCTGCAAAACGTTTCTTTTGCAGAACGCTGCAAAAGAAAAGAAATGTGAAGAATGAATTTGGAGATAAAAATGCCTACAGACCAATGATCCTGCCATTATTTGAAGTAATAGGTGTCAACAGCGTTTCCTCTCAGCCTCATTAATGTCAGTGGTAATAACTAATTGAAGTTCCATGACAGATGTAAAAGCAGAGTCACGGTTCAAGCCATGTCGGATCCTTCCCTTTTCCCGTTGCAGGGGTTTCGTACTGAAGAAATTACAGGCACTACCGTACCCTCACTATATATGCTGCGCCCATCAATGACGTCATTACTAGATGCTGTGGGATGCGTCCACTCGTGGAGATAGGGGGTGATCATCGTGATTTGGCTCAGTGCATGTGGATGCGTGTGTTCTCTCCAGTAAGTCCATTATGAAATATTTATTTCTTGCATTGTATGGCGAACAATTGTAACGAATAATGCAAAGAGCTCATAAAAATTGCCTATGAAGGAACATCGAGGATCTTATGATCCTCGATGTTAACCGAGATAACCGAGAAATGCAAAAACTGGTTTAATCCACAGATAAAAAAGGTCTTTCGTAAAAAGCAAATATTTTACAGGAAGTGGCTGAAGACAGGATATCCTAATGACTACATTCTGTACAAAAAAGAGAGTGCTCACTTCATAAAGCTGAAAAGACAAGCACATTACGCAGCTGTATTTTCAAAGCTCAAACATGGAAAAAGGATCGTTGGTGATAATAGAGAAAAGGGTCTCATGACTGCCGAGGTCTTTACCGAATGGTCCAAGACATTTGGACAACTTCCTGCAACCCACCAATTAGCAACCGAAGAAAACAGGAAGAGAATAACTGACCTCCTTCACCGAATCGAAGAAAAAGAATTCAATTCAAACTTACTAAGAAAGGCACCTCTAACAATCATCACAATTACCAAAGAAAACCTCATTAAAGCTATAAATGAACTTCCTAATAAAGCAACTGTTGGTCCTGATAACTTCCCTCTTTTCATGGCAAAAATCAGAAGCCCTTACATTATTGAGGTGTCGCATCACACCTTCAATGAAATCACTCAAAAAGGTACTCTCCCCCTGTGTATGGAACAGCTACATAGTCAGGCCCATTCCCAAAATAAAGAAACCAAAAAACGCAAAGACTATAGCCCCATAGCCATAAGTTGCACCATCTTGAAAATTTTTGAGAAGACCCTTCTCTCAGCCCTCACCCAACACTGCTTCGGGCATCGTCCTCTGTACCGACACTCCGTCTTATCTGGAAGATCAACCATCACAAATCTCCTTGAGATCCTTTTCTGGATGCAGAAAGCTCTCAACAATAAGGAACAGCTCGATATTATCTTCCTTGACATATCCGCAGCTTTTGACAATATCTCGATAACGGCTGTGAAACAAATTTTATCTTTCTACTTCAAAATACAAGGCAATCTCCTGAAGAGTTTATGTAGCATTGAAGGAAAGACGCCTCATAATCTGTAATGACGATTTTATTGCCCATTACTTCATTTCACAAGGAGTTCCACAGGGAAGCATTCCCTCCTCACTTTTATTTACCGCAGCTCTGGAACCATTTTTGCATCCCGTAAAGACAACTTCATTGCATATGCTGATGACCTGAAATTCTTCGTCAAATCTAAAGATCTAAAACAAGTTAAGCGAACAAATCAACGAGCCAATAACACAATAAATGAACTGGACATTACCGCGACTGTATTGGACTACGATTAAACCCAAGCAAATCCGCCCAGAAGACATTTACAAAGAAAAAGAGAAGGAACAATATCTCTATGCTGGTAAGCGGATGCGAAGTTCCAAAGGTTAAATCGCACATAGACCTTGGCCTAAAATGGGATGAGGGACTAACATTCTCCGAGCACTTTGATTACATCAAAGCTAAAACATATGCAGCTCCCTGGGCTGCCAAACAGGAGTTAATTGGCATTAGAAACACAGATCTTGTTAAAAAGTAATCTTGAAATGTATACTTCCCATCTCACTGTATGCTTCACAGATTTGGTCCTCTGCCCCACCGAGCAACCTGAAAGCTTTCCTTAGTATTGAATACTGGCTCTTGAGAGAGCTGAACAGGATCTCACTGAGGCTATAACTGATTCATGCGTATGAATCAGTTATATCCTCAGCGGAGAGCAGTACAGTTGTGCAGAAAAGGGACATTTACAGGGGCGTGTTGCATGAATCTCCATATTTAGCCATTATGGGACAAAACCAATGAATGTGTGTGTATGTGTGGAAACACGAGGAGTAGAAAACTCGTAATAATTCACGAATGAAAGCCCTCCTTAATCGAAGCCACAATTAGCTGATTGAAAAGATCTTTAAGAATTTCTTCAGTAAGGAATTTGAACTTAGACTTCTCCAAACGAGTGACAATTGGCGAAAGCATTGTCCTGTTACTAAGCACAAATATAATACTCCAGACGAATAATCAACGCAAACAAATCCCTTCCCTGCCTGTTGTACACCCCAGTAAATAAAGGAAAATTTTGAAGCATTCAACGAATTCGCAGAACGTGTATTCAAGCGGTGACGAAGTCTGATGGCTCACCAGAACTAGGAACCTACTCGGACATGACCAGCCTGCGAGTTCCATCCATATCCTAGCAGAATTCCAGACAAGAGGAACTTACTGACAATGGCTACCGAACTCGGAAGATACTCCAGACACCGGCAGTAAAGAGAGGATAGAAATGACCGCTTCCAAGCGTGCACGTGTGTGTGACAGCTCCGTAAATTGTGACCTGGTTTACTAGTTTAAAGTTAGCGCCAAACTCTGGATTTGTGTTAGATCAAAGCCATTAAGGAACTGGAACACGTTGGTGAGTTTTGTTTTAACTTTCTTTGGATAGAAGTGAGATTCTGTTTGCGTTATTTATCCAACGCTAACGACAATGGGTCTGCCGTTAAAAGCGCCATTGGCTTAGAATTGGAGAGAGTGACCACGTGACAACATACGGTCACCACGCCTGAATCACATTCTTAGACTGGGGATTAGTTCCCCCCCTGTGTGCTACTATAGCGTAGGAATGTGCTCCTTCACTCTATGACCTTGTAAACAACATAGTGAAGTAAATGCGTCTTCAAGTTATCCCCCTACCTCCGTTCCTCCCTACCAATAGTCATTGCATGGGCGAGCTACAACTTTTCTTCCGTGCTCCCGCACCCTGGCGGATTCAGTAGGACTTATTGGGAAAATTGGTAGATTATTGATTGCTAATCTTTTGCCCTATATGCGTGTAGCGGGTATTGTTCACCAGCATATTACAGCCACAAATTGATATAAAGATTGACAACCCCCATAATCCGCACGTCCGATTATCCGGAACCTTTGCTGATATGGATAGAAAAAATCACAAACTGAAAGAAACTGAGCCAAAAGGGCAGGACGACGAGATAACCCCCCCCAGAACAACAGCAGAACACAGAAGACGCCTGTCCAGGGACCCCCCAAACACAAAGCAAGCGTAAAAACAAAAAGCTGTTAACAGCGAAAATAGAGCGGGGAACACGCTCCCAAACTGAGAATAAGGACACTCAGGAAAATGTCAATGCAAACGAAGAAACAAACAACGAAGAGCAGCAGGAAACTCCCCCCATAGATCCCTCCCTACCGGTGGGCACTGTCTATGAAAAGTCACTGGCACTCAAAACAGCACTGGAGTCAATATTTAAAGAACCGAATAACAGAATAACCACCCTTGTGAGGTCGCAGATCGTCACAATCTTTAACAAGATGGAGACTATCCTTTTCAAGACATATGTTGAAAATGAAAAGGTCACCGCGAGGCTGCAGGCCTATAAAGAATGTGGGACAAATAAAATGCAACAACGTACGCCCACATATGCTGAAACGCTGAGGAGTAACCAAAATCAGGGAAAACAAACTCAGTGCTGGCCCCCCAAAAAGGAAGCAACCTCTCTTGATGACACCCAATTTGGTTGTGCTTAGACCTGTGGCCACAGATGGCCCCCAGGAAAAGAGAACTAGTGAAGAAATAAAGACAACTGTGATGAAGGAACTAAGGGATGACCTCAAAGCTACTAAGATAAAGTCCATCCGGAAAACGAGGAATGTAGGACTCGTTATTGAAACGGAGGGAAATGAAGACATACAGACGATAATGAAAAACCCAAAAATTGCCACCTTGGGTTTGACTGCAGAATTGCCAAAAAAGAGAGGACCTGCTATCATTGTCTTTGACATTGACAAAGACCTAACCCCAGAACAGTTAGCCACAGAGATAATAAGCAGAAATCTGAGACCGACGCCCCAGCAACTACAGGAACAGCGAACCCTGGTGCAGCCTAGGTACTCCACCAGATATAGGGCAGGACCAAACAGAAACTGGGTTCTAGAGCTGGCCCCGACTGTCTGGCAGCAATTAAAGAAACAAGAGAGAATCTACATTGAATGGGGATCCCACCGATTCCGGGAGCATGTGGCAGTCCCGAAATGCTTCCGGTGTTGTAAATACGGCCACACAACTCATACCTGTACACAAACAGAATCAACCTGCGGTCACTGCTCTGGCAGGGGACATGAATATAAAACATGTCCAAACAAGGAGCAAGATCCAATCTGTACAAACTGCAAGGCAGGGAAAATGGACCATTCGCATTCTATTAGACACCCGAACTGTCCAGTTTATCTTAAAGTAAAAGGGTTATACCAGTCACGAACTGACTATGGAGAGACGCCCTAAAGAGTACAACAGATCCAAAATTTCAATAATACAGCCTAACGCACAGAGAGCTAGAGCAGTGGCCCAGCAACTTAGGGTCATAGCAGACGAAGAAGCAGCTGACGTCTTACTACTACAGGAACCATATACCCACTCAAAACGAGTGTGTGGATATCCGGCTGCATACAAAATAGTCCATGATGAGAGTGACACCCCTTGGGCTGCGGTTGTGGTGCGCAATCCCAATTATACTGTGACTAAAGTGACACAGCTTTGTGCACCCTGGGCGGCGTGTGCCCACATCTTAACGCCATTGGGCCAAATCTATGCTGTGGCCCTTTACAGCAGGCCGGGCGAGGACATCGCACCCATCACCAGGTACTTGCAGGCCTTGACCGACATGCTCCCTGATCAAAGGATCATAATTGGGGCAGATGTAAACTGCCGCTCACCAGCCTGGTATAGTCTGACCCCTGACAGGAGAGGTACCAGAAATGGACAGATTTTAGAGGACTTTCTCTCCAACTCCCGGTTCACTATCCTGAACAGACCACACCAGATGCCAACATTTTGTAATACCCTGTGGGAGGCGACTATTGATGTCACGTTGTCCACGGGAAACCTTGCAGGTTACGTTGATGATTGGATCGTCAGAGACTCGTGGACGACTTCCGACCACAGGGTGATTACCTGCCAAATCAGAAGATTATTAAACAGGCTACTGATACCTAAACAAACACTAAATCGCTTCGCCATCCGCTGGGCGAACTGGGAAAGGTTCAGAGAGGTTTTAATGCCCGCTGCAGCCCAACACCTGGAAACAACAAACCAGAATGGGGATCCAGACGAGAATCAAAAGAGGGTAACGGAAATAATATTTGCTGCGAGTGAAGCATCAATGAAGAGGAGAAATCCCAAACCGGGAGCAGTCCCGTGGTGGACTCACGAGATCCAGCAACTCAGAAGGGAGACCATGAGAAGAAGAAAACTCTTCCAACGGGCAAGACGCACATGGCCTGCTGCGGAGGTCCAGATACTAAAGGAGCGCTATAGAGAAGCAAGAAACAGATATACGGATGCGATAAACAAGAGCAAACAAAGAGCCTGGGAAAACTTGGCAGGCATAACAGGAAATAATGAGCCATGGGGGGTAGTCTATAGGATAATCACAAACAAACTCCCCAGGGGGGAAGTTATTTCTACCACATTGACACCACAGGGGAGCCAAACCACCACATGGCAACAGTCAATCACAAATATTCTGGGCACTATTTTCCCAGAGACTGCCATGCCTACTTCACCTGAACAGCATAGAATATGCCAAGAAAATGACATATACAGCACTGACTCCCGTGAACCACCGTTCACCTTAGATGACATCAAATCCGCAGCAAATCACTTAAGAAATAATAAGTGCCCTGGCCTCGACTATCTAGAACCGGAAATTGTCAAAAAAGTAACGGATCTGACCCCCGAACTCCTCCTAAATCTGTTTAACAACTGTTTGCATCAAGGCATCTTCCCAAGAAACTGGAAGACTGCGGGACTGAAGCTGATCCCAAAAACACCCACGAAGCCTCCACAACAGCCAACCACTTACAGACCGATAGCTTTGCTACCAGTGATCAGCAAACTATTTGAGAGAATGCTATATACCCGAATTGACACACATTACAAGAGTGCTGAACTGCACATGTCTACCCAGTTCGGCTTTAAGCCTGAGTCTTCGACAGTAGAGGCACTTAGACATCTGCTGCACGGTGTGGCCAGTTGCAACAGTAAATACTACCTAATCATCTCCATAGATTTTGCCGGGGCTTTCGACACCATTTGTGGCCAAGTGTCCTGGCAAGGCTAAGGAGGGCCAACATTCCCTGCAATCTGTATCTCACTATCAAGTCTTACCTTACCGACAGGAGTATCAATGTCGTGGCACCCTATGGTAGGGTAAACCGCCGTGTCTGCAGGGGTTGCCCCCAGGGTTCTGTCCTGGGGCCGCTGTTGTGGAACATTGTCTTGGATGAGTTCCTGGCCATGGACCTTGGTGACGTCCAAACCCAAGCTTTTGCCGACGACTTAATCTTGAAAATTGCTGCCGACAGTAGAACCCAGTTGGAGGTAAAAGCAAACCATGCCATCAGGATACTACAGGACTGGACCATCTTACACTGCCTAAAAATCTCACCAACTAAGACATCCTCAATCTTACTGAAAGGCTCCCTTGACCTGCACAGGCCGCCTCAAATAAAGGTGAACAACACCACAGTGAAACTCCAAAGCCAGCTTAAGTACCTGGGGGTGATATTAGATTGTAATCTTTCCTTCAAGCAGCATCTCATACATTTAAGAACAAAGATAAGGAAGTACTCTGCACTGTTAGCACGTGTGGTCCGTCGTGACTGGGGACTTAAACGTCGCGTGCTCTCCTTATATTATAAAACGACATTCCTACCAGCTATAACATACGCCTCTGCGGTTTGGTATCACAAGGCATCAACCGCCGTAAATAGACGCATAATCGACTCAATCCATAGAACTATCCTGTTAACCATTACCAGCGCCTGTAGCACCACTAGCACTGTTGCCCTACAGGTCTTGGCCGGAGCCCTTCCCCTTGATCTGGACATCATACGTACTGGAATAGCCTATTATATAACCAAAGGAATGCCTTGCACCCACCAAGACTACACAGTGGATAACAATGCAACCCACAAGGCTGAAAAGAACAGGCTGCAGACATACCTAAAAGAAACCTGGCAAGACCGCTGGACAAACACAACAAAAGGGAACATCACCAAAAAGTTCATCCCGGACGTAGACAGAGTATACCCCATTCTTCCAACCTGGCTGCAACCCGGACTTTACACGACCTACCTCCTTACGGGTCACGGGGCTTTCAATGCAAAGCTTACAGCATTGGGAATAGTGGAGGATCCACGTTGTACTTGCGGGGAACAAGAAAGCTGGGTGCACATTATGTTTGAGTGTGTCCAATACGAAGACCTTAGATGCAGACTAATAACTAGAGTTCACTATCTACCGAGGGATCTCGAGTCACATCTACTAGATACGCAAGAAGAATATTTAGCCTTAACTGATTTTGCCCAGGGATTATTTACCAGGCGCCAAACACTAACCGCCATATACAGAAGACCTTAACGGCAAACCTGCAAATAGCAGCGAGACGACATAGAGGAGCCAACTATAAAGACCTTGGACTGACTACAAAATGCACTGGGAAAGACAAGTGATAATAGATTGTCTAACTACAAGAGTCATGATTACCGCCAATGGAAGCGAAAAAACCTTTAAATAGTCGTGACATCAGAACAAAGTGCCCCAAGACCTTGCAGCTTAGACCCACTACAAAATGACAAAAGGTAGTGTAAGGACTAGCAAACATCACGGAAGGGATAAAACCCCATAATGACAACCAGTAGACTTGATTATGACCCCAAGATAATGACCAGAAAATAGGCCCCAAACCACATGCAGTCTGGAAGGATGACATCTCAGATTTAACCCCCTATTAGTGTCCCACCTAGATGAGACTCAATGGCCAGCTTTTTAGGGCCTGCAAACTGATGGAGACGACATCCGGTGGCACTCTCCCGCCGGAACAGCCTATTGGCGACCCAAATCCGCACTCTCTTGAGCGGATCTTTTTTTTTTTTTTTTTTTTTTTCAAACTCCTGGGAAGGAGAGGCTTGCCTCCCCAATTTTCTCACTCTGGTGGGGCACGGGCATGCCTCACCACCTACAGGGGCCATCTACTCTGTCGGCCCCTTATTTCCAATTTCTTCCCCCCTGTCTTCATCCTCCCCCCAAACTTTTGTCTTGCACAGCGTTTAGCCCTACATGTCAAAATCAAAAGAGAACATCAAAATTCTTGCCCGAACCTATTTCGTTTTTAAAACTCACTTTGACCGCACAGCCCCACGTCGCATACTATTAATACTAACTTGTTAAGTATCACTAATATCAACCTCGATTTATTTATTATTATTATTTATTTATTTATTTTTTTTATTATTTTTTTTATTTATTTATTTATTTATTTATTTATTTTTTATTATTTTTTTTTTTTTTTGGTCCTAGCCACTGAAATCCCAGGAAAGTAAGTGGCAAGACCAGCCAGAGTACAAATATTGGTAACACCCGGCCGGCCTCCCCGTGGCGGGTATTGGTAACGTCGGGTCTCACTAGGGGCCCGGCGGCTAACAGGCCGGATGAACAATGGGCACAACAAACTACACAGTACATATCCCACACACTTTTAAATCTCTGGCTTGTCCGATACAGAGAACATACGCGGAGGTGGGAGAAATCCCAGGTGCCGTCAGACCCCGAACATACCTAATACCTACCTAATACCTAATACCCCAGTAAATATACCAGTAGCACTCCACCTGTCATCAAGGCCATTTGCCAGCTTCACAGCGAAAGTAATTCCTATTAAATCCACCTGCTCCCCTATGTAAATTACACTCCCTGCACAAAATAATACTTCCCATTCCTCACTGAATCTGATAGTCTCTCTCCTCCACATACTGACCAGTTACATTCTTTCATGGCTGCAGTTCGTCCAATGGAAATGGGTTCTTCCAACAGGATAATGCGCGTGTCACAAGGCCAGAAATGTAGAGAACTACCAGGGAACACGAAAGTGAATTCACCTCCCTTTAGTGACAGATCTGAATCGATGTGGTGACTACCTGTAGCCGAAGTGGAACGAGGTCTTAGGAGTAGAAATACTCGCAACCATGTTCAAATGAATTTTCAAATGACTAGCACATCTCAAAAGAAAATTATTTATTAAAAGGATAAGTGTCACCATCCATTTGAGTGGCCAAGCTGTTGATTTCCAGCAATGTCATTCAAGATGGTGCCTAAAATTGCAGTGGCTGCCATCTTCAAACAAGATGGTAGATGAAAACAAAGTACTCCACCTGAATTCCCTGCTATACACTAAACATTTGGCTTGAATCGATTTACAACCTGGCGACCCTGCTATACTGCCATGGAGGACCTATAAGCAGTCCATCTGAGCTGTTCATAGTTGGTATCGTTGCATCTTGACTGCAGTCATATTGTGATTATTGTTTCCTTAAAACTAAATTCCTTCTCGAGCGGATATTTGGAAGATGGATACTTTTATAAACAGAATGAAATGCATGTTCATTGAGCAACTTAATGTGGATTCAATGCTAGTAACAGAAGATATGATCGGGATTATTCCAATATTCTGTCTTTATAAAGTCGTAATGCTTAATTTTAGGCAACACAGGCACTCCACCAAATGCATTTTGTAATAACTCATTTGTTTCTTTCCCAACACATTTTTACGTAATTCCTTGGAAGTAGAGGACTGCGAGCCGATGGAAAACGAAGAATGTGTGACGTAATCGAGCATTTTTGATTTTTGGCGTTGCTGGTCGTAGCGTTTTATTTCTCGGGGGAACACCTTGAGGATACCTACGACAGTGATGGAGTGCCAGGTGAGAAGAGAAGTTTGTGACTAGCTTACTGCACGAGCTTTTCACAACCTCTCCAAGGGCTATTCATCATCATAAAGCTTGTTAAAGGCGACAGACTCCCAGGAAATCCAAAGTGACATTACACTTCCTTTGTTTCTTAAGGCTTCACTATTGATTTAGCCGTGAACTTTGCCACCAATTCTTCTCCTCTCGCGCAGCAGTGGGGATGCCGTCTTGCCAGTTGGTGGTACAGCTATCGATTAGACACTTGATGACCAGCTACGGTGTAATTATAGCGCGGATGTCCCACACCCCTTCCTATACATGGACAGAAATGTCAACATCAAAACATTTCACAAATCAATAACTCGGGACATTACCCGTTATTAATAATAGTGTCTCGAGAACATCGACGCCCTCTTTTACAGGGGAACTTGTCCTCGCGCATCAGAATATGGCACTGTTGAAATTTCAGTTGCCAAATAGGATTATTTCCATCCTAGTTATTCACCCAGAGGGGGTTCTGAAATTTATTTGACAATTTCAGGGCTAGTCTGTCAATCTCGGACAGACGCCTGCATTTTTCGTTTCCTCTTTCAAAAACTCGGGTTCTTCAGAGAATCCTTTCCCAGAAGGATTTAAAAGAGAAAAAAAGTTACCATTTAGGGTTTAAATAATAATAAAGAAACCCTTATCTCTCATGTAGCACTACTCTGGGTCAGCAGAACAGCTACTAACTGCATATCTGTTTGGATGAATTCAATCATTGTTTTCCGTGGTATCTGTAGCACCTCAAGTGGTGTGGATCAACTGTCTAATCATTAGACTGCGTTATCCATTCCCCATTTAAAATCTTAAGATTAGTTTAAGGAAGTACACGAACAGCGTGCTTGTTTCTGAACAATGGCAACTAAGGCTATGAGGAGTCAGTGTATCTGTTAACTGTGTACTGCAATATTTGATTGGTTTATCTTGTAATTTGATGCAACTCTAACTTGAAATAGACTGGACCACGATTGGAACAAAAATCCTATAAGGTTTCTCCCATTTCGATGGAAATATAATCGAGGTCTTTTCACATAGTGTTGAAGAGAAGGTCGGATCTGAGGCCATTGTAACGCATTGTAAATCTTATGTGTAATGTCATGGTATAATGATATAGACTTATACCAGAAGAAAGGACAAATGTTTAAGTACCTAAAAATGAAAAGATAATTGTACTACAACTGGATGAAACACATCAAATCAGCATGTAATGGAGGTGGAATTGCACAGGTTTAGCTATGCGATTCTTTTTATTTTCATACCTGATAAATATGTTCCATATGTCCTATGAGCTGTTCTAGTAACTCGTTTGCGCTACTCAGAGAACTTCATGCCAATCTGTACCTGTATCTTCTCCAGTACCTCGAGATTGATGCTACCACAATAGTATGTTATGAGCGTTAAATCTCAACCACCATTATATTGTCCATCTGCCTAGTTTATATAGACCTTGTTGATGTACCTTATTCTTGTCGTTAACCACTGTCACCAGGGCTGTCCAGGATATTCTAAAAGCGGGCTAAAGCAAATCCGGAGTCCATTTAGTACATGAAATCTTTGAATAATAAGGGGCTGTGGCCCCCTTATCCCCAACCTGGGACCATTTCTGACTGGCTCACCTTTGTAGCGTCAGCAGACTTAGACTTTAAATAGCACATGATTATCAAAAACAACAAGAAGCATTGTAATCTAATAACCGGATCGATGATGGTTTGCAAATGTTTTCAACCTTTCAGATCTTCAAGAAAAAGATAAACAGAATCCATAAAAAGTTACAAAATCTATGAGTTTTGGATTAATAGGCGTAATTTCTAAAAGCTGTTCTTACCCATTCCAAATCAATCCATGCAGAGAGATTCAGTTGACCATCACCAATTTTATTCGAGATGGTAGGTGTACTGTGAGCATTTTAAAAATATTTTTATTGCGCAATTTTCCATCATCTGCGTCTGTTTGAAAATTAGTCCCTTTTTTTACTTTTCAAATTTTCAAAAACAGTTACACCATTTTCTGAAGGCTAATGTTTGAAATCTGTTTTATTTAAAAAAAGTATTAATTTGTTTTTCCTTTCTGTTTTGCTCAAGTCAATACTTCTTCCCCCCTCCTTCCCGATTAAGTTTGTGTACAACATCCAGCTCCACGCAGCTGAAAAAGAGCACTCCGACTTTCAGTGTGCATGCCTCGATGTGCTGGTTCAGCACGTTTGCTGCAGCCAGGAATCTTTCACGCTTGGATGGAATTCTTCGAGGAGCTTCTTTTTCTTTATTGAAAATTCCCATTGTCTATTGCTTGCCAAAATTAGGGAGGTGATAAAATCTAGATGGTATTTTATTAAATGGCCTTTTCAATGACGTGAACTGAACTCTCACAATTTTCACTTTCCACCAGTAGATGAATTGATAACTTTGTAGAGTTTCAGTCATCATCATCAGCGAAGTCTCTACTCAATGTTGGCAAACAAACACCAACGACAGAACGTTGATATAGTGTAAACAGATGAGACTAAAGGAGATCCCTCTATAATTTAAAATAATTGAAGTTAGTAGCTGTTCGAGCAGATTCAACAAAGAGAAACATCTACCATTATTGTAAGGTTTAAAGAGGAGAACATCGGGATGAACAGAATATAATGTATCCAAACATTAGGAATTTGTTTGGTGAAATGAGATGCGAGTAAAGTTTACTTTCATCGAGATTAAATAAAGGGGATTGAATGAATGTATGAAGGGGTGAGATAAGAGAACGAAATTTTATGAAGAAAACGGCTTTGGTGACTGTGGATAAAAGGATGAAGGCACTGAGAAACTTCAAAATTAGTTTCGAAGATTTGAACACGAAGACGCGTACCTTGGACAGAAATTAATGAAATCAGTTGAAACTTCCTCTTTTGTTAACTGCAATTATGTGAGAGTGCTTGAAAGACGAAGGTTAACAACCACTGAGAAGAACAGAAGGTTCCTGTTATACACAATTTGGTGCAGTTCACAAAATGGTTACAACAGGAGAGAGAGAGATGTGAGTAAAGTTATGCTTCACGATTCTCTTGCAATAATTGCGTGCTTCTTTGAAGAAGGAAGTCATAACAGTAAAATCTCTATTTTATATACACATACATACATACAGTAACTTTCAAAAGTATTGAGCACATGCACTCATATACATAGGGTGTTTCACGAATACATCCCAGAATTCTTGGCACAAAAATATATGCAAAGAATTCTAGGACATATTCTAGGGTCCGAAAATCATAAAAATGTGATAGTGTTTGATTTAATTATTGCTGTATCACGCTTATTCTTATTCATTAAGGGCCCCAGAATAATCTGAAAGGACAGAATTCATGGGATACCTGGTTCCTGGGCAACGCGACGCTGTCACCCCTTTCGCTAGTGGACGAACCCTCCGCTTGACAGGTATCTAGATACACAGCATCATTGATTCACGTAGATGGTAATTCGATGTCAGTACGGATAAACGTCGTGAGTTAACCGACTTTGAAAGAGGGATGATAGTGGGTGCCCGACTCATAGGTCACTCTATTGCGGAGGTGGTCCAGAAATTGCACTATCCACGTTCGACAGTATCAAGAGTGTATCGGGGCTATGCCATAACATCTCATTGTGGACAGCACTGTGGCCGTTTTGTTTCAGCCAACCGGAGAGAGACAGTGGCACAAATCACCGCCGACTTCAAGATCATCAGGTGATCATTAGCCGCAATAGGTTATGGGAGCCGCCGACCCTCCCATTGCTGACACACGACACAGGACTGTACGTCTCAATTGGGCAAAAGAACATCGGACCTTGGATGAATGGAGACAGATCTCCTGGTCCGATGAGTCCTGTTTCCAGTTATTTCGACCGGACGGGAGGGTGCGTATCTGGCGGAAACCGCACGAAGCTATGCACTCGTCAGATGAACAAGGAACTGTTCAGGCAAGTGGACGGTGGTAATGGTCTGGGACGTGTTCAACTGGCACAAGTTGGGACCTCTGGTACATTTAAATGCATATCTGAACAGCCCAGGTTACGTGTCCATCCTTGTAGACCATCTGCATCCCTTCATTGTCATCTTGCACCCACAGGACAATAGACTCTTCCAGCAGGACAATGTGCCACCCCACAGAGCTCTGGTGACTAGAACATGGTTCGAGGTTCATTCCGCAGATTTTACCTCCATGGACTGGCCTCTCCATTCACCGAACATGAACCCTGTGGAGTATCTTTGGGATGCTGTGGAAAGGTCGGTTCGAGCTTTGGATCCTCCACCCAGGAATGCGACGGAATTATGGACAACGGTGCAGCAAGTATGAATGGAAATACTTGTGGAACTCTTTCGTGAACTAGTGGACTCAATGCCTCGCTATGTACTGTCCTTATCAGCGCGAAAGGTGCACCTACGCGTTACTAGTTAGGTATCCCACGATTTCTGTCCACTCAGTGTACTTCTTAGAAATCTTTTGAATTCCTGCTTTCCGGCAGTTTTCATACAACCATCGCCTAAGACCGACTAACTCAGCCCCGTACATTCCTGTCATCGATGGAATTGGAACTCGTGCCATTTGCACTCGATGATGAAGGACAGTGATTATATCCACATGCTCCCCGTGAGGGTATCTTTCAGTTCTGATATTCCTTAGGTTGCCACGCCATTATCTCTTCTATTTAATCTGTAAATATTTAATTGGTGATTCTCCTTTTCTTTTTTTTCACGCGTGCTGTTGCGCGCTACTTTCCAAATGTAGTTAAACGATTTTTCCACCACACCCGCTCACCGCGTTCTGTTACACAACCCGGTTGGATAAATCGCATTATAAACAATGCCACCCATTCCGAACAAATCGTTTTTTCCCCTCTGTCTTCCCTCTCTCTGGCTCGAATGAGCGCAGTGGATATGGTCGATAAAACACTGCATTAACCGAATGAGAAATAAGGAAAGAAATCTCGTATGAATATCCCAAGATGCATCGGTCAAGCATCGAGAACAGCTAATAACGTCACAAAGAAACGCTTGCGAAAATAAATGGCGGTTTCTTTTCATTTTGCCACAGATGCGTCTTTAATACAACGCCTTCGTGGTTCTTCTCAGTAAGGATTAGGTTAAAGAATAATTGCAAAGAAGAGAGATCGAAAGTATTGCCCTCTGGTGCTAAACCCATCGCTTTTTATGGAAAAGATTTATGAAAGGGATTCTTTTAAAGAGCAAATATTAGCAGATTTCCCCCGAAGGATGGAAGAAGAAATAAAGAGGAAGGAGCGCAGTAATGCGAAGCAAAATTAATAGGACAAATACGAAACTGCTGTACAGAATTATACGTTTAAATTTAGTGACTCACAAGTCACGCACGCCAGAGAACAAAAGCGAAGGCACAGTCCAGTTGGAAAAGAAAGAAAAAATTGTGCGCAATCGAATTTAAAGAACGAATGTAGTAATGCTTAATTTGAATCTATTTTCTATTTAAAAAACGCTTTTCTGTTTTATTTTCAGTTATTTTGCTTTGAATGGATTGAGTTCTACTGCACACACCGTTGTCCATTTTATTAAGTCTATGAACTAAGAGATGATGGTCTCTCAGTTCATGGCCATCATTCTCTGGTAAGATGCTCCATGGTGCGAATCATGCTCCACGTCACTCCAAGAATTGGTGGTCAGTAGAAATGCCATAGGCAGGAGTTCCGTTGGCATCTGCGAGACAAATTCCAGTTTATTTCGTAGATGCTCAATGGAACTAAGATCCGTGGAGTGGGTGCTTGAGATTCTATGATGCTCCATTATCACTCCTTTTCATTACATTCACTCCTGCACAGAGGTCCTCTCAGCTGCAGATCTCAACTATCTTAACCTAGCCTTGTGCATTTGTGGTTCCTAGGAATCATGAAAAGATTTTTCCACAGCACTAAGACTAACAATGCCATCTAGCTTGATGAACAATTTTTTAATCTCCAACCACGATTATGGCAGTCTGTTGATCACCACATCAAAAATTTAGCAAAGAATATACAGGTCAGGTATGTTGGCAGAAAAATGGACTGCAATTTATCTACAATCTAATTAATTCTCGAGAAGATGCACCTACCCTCTGAACTTTATCTTCTCTTACCCCAGTTTTATACCAGTCGCTATAGAACTTTTCCCCATTGCAACGACTCCATCAGAGAGAGTAGTTATGGGGAAATATCCTCCATAAGGGTATTTTTATAGGGTAAAGTGCTTTTCGTTCCACAGTATTACGCGAAATATACTTTCATTTATATGTAGACGTCGGGAGAAGGAGGCTATGATTGATCTTCAAAGTTTTCCAGGGACCAAGGAAACTGAAATGCGACATCAGTTGAACTTTTTCTTATTAAGTAACGTCTAAACATCCGATAACATACTTTAATTATAAGTTAGGTAACGGACGCAGTACGTTACATTTCAGGCGCATTCTATTTCAATTACAGTTGAAATTAAACTGAAATTTATTACTGTTCTCACATATACTTGAACATTTATTACTCTTCTCCTATTGCCCTTTCATGAGTCTTGCATAATCAAACACGTAAAGCATGCACGGACTGTCTAAAGCTAACAACAGTGGATTAAAACTACATTTAAGCTGACTTTTTTTTTTTTTTTAGATACAAATTGTATAGGGTAAGGTGCCACCTGTGGTCTCCCACAACTGCACTTACAAATTGTATAGAAAAAACATAATAATTTCCAGATAGAAATTTGTAAAGGCTGGACAAATCTTTCTAATTTCAATTTCGTGAAAATGCGCCTGCTGGTAGCCCTTCTATTACATGCGGACGGACGGACAGACATGGTGAAGAGGCCCGCTTTACTTATATATGCTAAAGCGGTAAAAATACCAATTAATAAATAAAATCCTGTTTTTAAAGTATAACTGCTTTTCAATTGAACTTCCCTGAATTCATCTTTACTTTACTCTGCTGCTGCCGTCAACTGTAACTGGGCCAAATGCAGTAAGTGGTACATTAAATCGCATTAAAGCTATTTTAATACCTCGGGGACAAGAAGCGGGAAGATAATGGCAAACACAAGGAAATTTCGATCTTCTGTTCCTTACTTAAAGAAAACGTTTGGGGAGAAGAAAAACGAAAAATCGAAGGCCCATTAACGAGTTGAATGAAGAAGTGGGAGGTAAACAATTTCAAAAAGTGAGCACGCACAGCGCTTACTCGCAACGTGAGGCGATTATCCTCTCTGCAACTATCTATTATTAATTGATGGTGCATCACGTGGAGGTGGTCGAAACAAATCGATACACAACACGTCATCCAGTCCCTTTTGCCACCAACCGTCAGAGCTCTCCTTCGAGGCTGCCTGCCCCGGTGGCTTCTTGGCTGATGCAACTATTTTAATAACTGCGTCAAACTCTGCAATGCTTCGAAGCGATTTCTCCTGACCTCCTCCTCCTCCTCTACAGTTCATTTGTTTTGTTCCATTATTTTCTTGGGATCAACCAATCTGCCAGATTGTTGACATTTCTGCTCGAGGGACTTCTCTGCTCAATCTGCCTTTGGTAGAATGCAAAGAAATGATATTCAAAGTTAAGTTTCGGATCTTAATGCATAAAAGATCCCATTTTTCGTTTCTATGACAACGACAGTCTCTTTGTCGAAGGAGGAAAAAAATCAGAAATTACTTAACCAAATTCCGGGCTACTTTGCCAGTTAAGCTTGTTTATTCATCTTTAGAGATCTCTATTAAAACGAGAGGGGCATTACTTCGAATTCCTCCTCCCTTCTCACTACTCAGCAGCAGCTTCTTTTTCATTTTTCCACTGCACTCTTCGTCCTCTCTACATTATTTATTCAAGCTCTTTCGTTATTTGGGCCTAAGTCATCAATCTTTCCCAGCAATCGTTTTCTCCCTTGGGGGTGTTTTGTTACCAAGTGTCTGTCCTATTAAGTCAGTCGTGCGCTCTTTTTAAGTAAATTACAGTTGTTGTGTTGTCTTTGAGGAAAAAGAAAGGAGTTTTCGGAATTTTAGACACTTTCCACGTATTTTTAAGTACTTATAATTTTTACAACTCCAGTAATTAATGGCTCATTCTCTCTCTCTCTCTCTCTCTAGTTACCACTCCTCTTCCAGAATATTTAAATTGTATGCATTGGAAGGCGGTTTTGACAAATGATGCCGACGCTCGTGCATCTTACTACTGTCCGCTTTCCGAACTAAAAGGGGCATCAGCGGCAAATTATTTGTACTGTACACCACTTTAATACCCCCCTCCCACATTTATTTCAACTTAGGGACGAGATTTACTGACGAAATTAAAATCGGACGTTCTAATAAGTCAAATACTTAAACGTACACAGAATGAGTTATTGGATGCATCGTGTGATGTAAAAGCGCGTTTTATTTCAAATATTAATCGCGGGTGCGTTAAGTGCACTCCTGGAGTAATACATCAGCTCTAAATGCACTAAAATTGATGTTTATATTCTTTTAATTTATGTATTCTGTCATACAATTATGATGCATAACCCGAGTGTTTGTGAAGCTTCTCAGTAATACAGAATTTGTTTTCGAAAATTAGGGAGTACAGAAAATTAATTAATGTTGTTGATAGAGTTAAAGGTAAGGCAAGGTACTCTTCTGCTCCTATGAACCTAACCACCCTTAAATCAAAACAAAATTGAGAAAGTAAATAAGCATGATAATAAGAATGGAAAACAAAAGATGTACCAAAGCGAGAAGTGTGCTCAACCCAGAGGAGTGAACGCACCACTCCTCTTCCAAAAACACTCAGGCCCACACCCTGAAAAACGAGTGCTACTAAAACAATAACGCACAAATACCACAAAAAGAAAGAGTCCTCAAACACCGTCTTTTCAAAGACAGTGGCACTTGTCTCTGAAAAGGTGATGGTACTTCAATCCATCGTTATCCCAGCCAAATATCAGTGGATGTCCCTGGACATTAAGAGAAATAACGAACCAACGAAACTAAACGAAAAATTTACTATGGCTGAGGAAGGTGGCCCCACCTTTATGGGGCCACCAAATGTGCAACTCAAAATTTAGAAATCACAATTAACAGAAATTTTTTAAACAAGAACTATTTGATGGTGTAGAAACAAATCAACAAAAGAGTTCGGTACTCTCTGTATACTACCATAACGTTTTGGGCCCTGACTTTTCCTGGAGGATCTATGGCAACAAATCTAGCCTCCTCTGGAAACTTTCGTAATAATATTAAACGTATATCTTGTACCTCCAAGATGACTTGGAACTTCCAAGTTTGATGACTTATCCAATATTTCGAATTCAAATTTATTTGAATTCGAAACAGCGGACAAGAAAAATTGGTTGTTCCAAAGACCATGAGTTCCCTAACTATGAATTTTTCGCAGGTAAATTTTCACATGCGCAACAACCATGGCATCCAGCTGTGAAAAATACCCCTTGGACATTATTAAGTGACAACAAGTAGTGGACTTTGTTAGCTGCACGAGAATAGCATTTTAATCTGTTCGAAAGTAGTCAGTTTTCAGAAGTCCGGTTTTTAGTCCTTAGCATACACTCACTGTCCAGAAGATGGGCAGATAGTTAATGGTATTTTTCTTCAACTGTTACTCAGGCCACTACTTGTAGATCGAATAGTGAGATTAACTACTCACTGCCAATCCAACACCCTTCGAATGAATGTATGGATCAACCTGCTCATTTTTAAAGTCCTTAAGTGCAAAATCTTTTTTTAAACTTTTGTCTTCTAAGAATGGATTGATTTTTTTATCCGTTTTCTGAACTTATTTTGTTCCTTTCGAAAACAAGCATTACTAAGAAGACGCGCACCATCTCTTTATGTACTTCACGAACAAACTGCACTAGATCTTCGGTGTGCAACACAACGTCTGAGGTGTTCACAAGTGGAAATTTAATCCTTGCTTTAGCAGTAAATGTCCATACTGAAGGAGGAAATCACACTTCAGATTCCTGTAGCAACCTCTCGAGTTCTTAAGGGTCCGACGTTTCATTGGCGTGAACTGATTCTTTCCCGTTTGTGCTCCACTCAAGAATGATGATTATAAGATAAACTTCTTAAAAGAATTTTATCAGAGGCGTCAAAGAACCAGTTTCAACAACTGAACAAGAAGGGCCCCACGCTCTCCATCCTGAAGAATTTCAAAACGGTATGAAATGCTCAAGAGAACATTTGTAAAGGGATTATAAAAGGATTTCGTAGACACTGTTCGCCAAGCATATGGTGAACATTCTTGCCTTTCATCTTAGAATGGATTTATAGAACTCGACCAAGAAAATGATTCATGAATCATTTTCTTGATCGGATTCTATAAATTCTTTCATATTCGTGGTAGATGAGACGTTTGCAGAAATATTGAAACTTAAATTCAATTGCTGTGCTCAAGTCTAACGAGAGATAATTAGTGAATTGGAGAATAGCTTAATAATTCTTTGTTAAATAATCTTGTTTCTTTATTTAACAGTAATTTTTTTAATAAAATAATCATTTTTCATTTCAGGAGAAATTCTGGTCTGAAACTCAACCAACATGGAAGAGAAGATTCTTCGTAGAAGCTCGATTAGCATGTTCTCAACGTTCGAGGACATTCAGGACAAACCTCATGTAAAAATCAAGTGTCCTTTTACAAAGGGGGGGGAGATTTGAAAAGTTTTCAGTCCAATATAGATCGCAAAAGTTTTCGCGAAAGACGTTACCAATGTGTGGTATAATTCCTCATGCGTTCTCAAAATTTCAGATTTTCAACTAAATTCTTCTTCTTTACAGAGGACGTTGGAGTGTGGAAGGTAAATGAAGACTGTTGAGAGAATCAAGCACCATGCAGTCATTGAGTACCTTCATTTAAAGGAAATTTCGCAGAAAGAAATTCATGAAGATATGCAAGCAAACATTATGTGGAGTATCTTATGCAGAGTGGCCGCTGAATGCTAGTTCCACTCCGCTATGGTATTGTGTGATGATACAGAACTCTGTAAAATGGCCAGAAATAAGGGCAGTGTGTGTTGGATTCTGAAACAAAAGACCAATTGAAATAGTGGAAGCATCCGTATACTTCCCCTCTTAAAACGTTTCGAGTGCAGAAGTCGACTGGGAACGTCATGGCACCCATCTTCTGGGATGCAAAAAGTGTGACAATGGTTTATTTTCTGGAACGAGGTGTCACTATCAATGACGAGTATTATTCTAACTTACTGAGACGCTTCCCCGAGAAATTGAAGTTCAAGAGGAACAGGAAATTGTCCAAAGGAGTCATCTTGCATCATACAAATGTCCCGGATCACACAGCGTTTGTGATCAAACCAACATTGCGTGATGCTGGCTGGGTCACATTACGCAATAATGTGACTCCATCGGACTGTTTTTTTTTTTTTTTTACCACATCTCAAAAATACTCGAAAGGACAGAAATTCGACAGTGACAATGTTGTGATGGATGCAGGCAACAACTGGTTTGAGTAAAAAATCTTCTGAATTTTATTTGAGCAGGTTGCGAAAGCTAGTAGATCTAGCCAGAAAGTTCGTTGACTGGGGGGAGGACTATGTTGAAAAATAAATTGGCTTTTCATGACTTTCCAGCATTCCTTCAAACTCCCCTCGTATATCTAAAATGGATAAGGTTGCGAATATAATTTGGGTCGAGAAACTCAATCTCCTGCTCAGAAAACTAAAAATTTCAAAGTGCGTCGATAAGCCATATGAAATTTAAAAAAAAAAATAAAACTAGATAAAGAGTTGGATCTAAGGTAATAATAATAATAAAGATACAATCGAAATTAGAGGAATGAAATTGAGTTGGGCTGCTCAGGATCAGTGCCGAGGGAATAAAAGTTTTAGTATTTGTGGTATCATGGTCTCTAAATGGTGAGAGTATTCTGTAGTTGTTTTGCGTATTTTTTAGATGAAAATCCAAAAGTTTCTAGTAGAATAAAACACGCAACCTCTCCCGAGACGGACTAACTCACTCAGGATGAGAAAAAGTAGCCTACCAAGTTCCTTGCACTCAGATGCAAATTGAACCCAGGCCTTTTTCGCAGGATTTGAAAGAAAAGCGATCGCAGCCACTGTGCTAGCCTCAATTAGGGTCAGAGGAAATCCATTCCATCGCCGAGTACTAAGGTTGTCTCTATGTCCTTAGAAAACCACTTTCGATTTAATCAGTCTCACCCAATTCCGCTTCTTTTCTGGGTGGAAGGTTAGATCTTAAGAAATGCCAACCAATGTTTTCATGGTCTGCAGTATACCACATCAACTCCTCATTAAATGTGTTACCCATTTGCGTTATAGTGGGTTAGGCGGCCAGGTGTTATCCATCTCTGTAGGCAGGTTTGGACGTGAATCACCTAAAAAGAAAACACGAATAATAACATTGAAAATGACAGCGAAGTCATCTTCTTCACGTGAGCGAGACGCCATTACACGCTTCCTTTTTTAACCGCTTTTCCGGCCCATTTAAACTTTAATTAACTTCAGTTCATTAATGAACTAATCGAAGTAACCTCACCAAATCGATTGATTAATTAATTAAATACCAGATTTCCGTCCAAGCGGGACAAGAGCGCATGACTGAACCCTTTATTCCAAACGAGGTGATGGAAAAATCAAGTTGAGACATTGATTGTGTTCAATCTTTAAAGCCTTAAATTGGAGTTTTCTTCCAGACGGTTCCTGGATTATGGCATCCACACACTCTCAAACGTGCCAAAATATACGAGAGAATTGACCCCCCCTAAATTCTTCCCTCTTGATCTTCATTTCACAATCGTAGAAGTTCAGACTTACATTTCCGATGTCACGAGTACCAAAATGGCAGCTTCATTAGGAAAGAGGGGAGAAGACCTCAATTCCACTTAGATAATAACCTCATTCCTTAAGATACGTGTTCGAGAACCCTTCAGATATGTTCCCAGTAAATCATCGTCTCGCTCTGGACTAATCACTCCGATGCGTGACCACTTAAGAGGTTTTTCTTATAAAAATAAAAAGTTACTGTTCGAAGAGCCGAATCAAAGTTCTACATAAATAACCCGAAAAGGAAGGTAATTACTTATCGGTCCAGGATAAGGACCTTTTTTTGCTCTTCCTATTTTTATGGAACCAAATCCCCCGCTCAAGCACAGTTCGCTTATTTTTCATCATTTGCATATGGAGAGAAACTTGTTAAGAAGAGCAGAAACGTTAGAGGAAAGGAAGGAGCATTTTATATCCTGATAAGACGAATAAGAAAAGTTTGGTCGCTGGCACAGCTGTTAAAGTGCAAAGTGTTAAATGATACGCACCTTTAAGATGGGTTAACACAAAATTTCTCTTCTCTCTTTCTGAATAGATTTTATATTCCAGAGCAGTAGTCCACCATTCTTTTGCGTATATTTTTTATTTATTTTTTTATTTTTCGATCATTTGTTTCTCTTAAAAATATCAAAAGAATCACTGCTAAGTTTTAATTTAATTTATTAAACCTATAATAGATTTAAGGGGGCGGGGGTTCCTAATTCTACGCTGTATACGAGGGGGGTTAAAAAGAACGATTTGTATTCGTCCTCTGTTGAAGTCCTCTGACTGTCCTCCAAACCACGGCATCAGAAATCACCTCATCATCAACAGCAAAGTATCTTCCACGAAGAAAGGACTTCAGGGCAGGAAAGAGGAAGAAATCCAAGGGCGCAAGGTCAGGGGAAGCAGAATGAGGCAATATTTAAAGTTTTTCCTGGCACACCGACAACATTTCATGAGCACATTGTGCCCTTTCCTTCTGGTGAGGTGTGAGAAGTCAGGGAACCCATCTAGCAGACACTTTACTCTATGCAACTGTTGATGGATGTTCTCCCACAGATCCTACGCTAATTTGGAGTTTTGCAGCTGGTTATTTAATGCTAAAACGGTGATCTTCCAGGATTAATGCTTAATCTTTTGCAACACCCTCTTCCGCTACAGCAGGTGGTGGACGTTCTGGGATTTCTTCTTCATGCACTGAGGTTCATCCACATTTGAATTGTTTATACCAATAGGCAACAACGCTGTAATCTGGGCAGTCTTCTCCATAAACAGCGACCATACTTTCGTGGATATGATCTCTGTTTATGGGTTGTTTTCCCTTGAAGAAAGAGGAACCGAATCACTGATCTGCATTCCACTTTATCCATTGTGGCGCTTCACTTCGTTCAGCGCTGCAAAAAAAAAAAAAAAAAAAAATACTTGTCAGATGGAAAACAATTTTTGTGGTTGCTATAGAAATTTCAAAGAATCAAAAAAAAAATCATCTTTCTGTCACAACAGATTCCCTGAACCTTTAAGGTATCCTCAATAATACTGGCAAAAACTCTTGCACAACCTTTGTTTAACTGTATCCCATCTCTACAAAATAGATTTCTTCTACCCAGAAATGCGGGCCAAGCTGATAGAAATGTCTCCCCGAAAACCTTGCAGAGTCCTTCAAGTCTTGAGTTAATCCACGAGGCTTTCAGCATATAATCATCCAATCGTGCCTGGGCAGAATTGCAGACACATAGACATTGTGACCCAACTCGTGGCATTTCTTCAACATGGTTCTGTATTTGTCTAACAAATGGGCTAGGATTATCCAATAGGTCGGATTAGGATTATCCAATTCCAAACCTTGGAATACATGCCACAGGTTGTGCAAATCATGACTCACCCTTAAATCGCTATCGGCTATTTCCGTATGAGTCATGGTACCCTCTGACGAATTTCGTTACTGCGGATCCGCCACATTGCTCATTTATTCCTCCAGCCAGCTCATGGCAGCAAACAATATCCATTGCTTCAGCTACAGTATAAGATCTATGGATAACCAATGTGAAGAACAGTAGTAATAATTCCGAATTTGTATTTGGTCGGATGTCAATGAGATGTGAGATGGCTCGACAAATTATTCAAAGCAGACCGAAATAGAAAATGTCACGAAAATCCATTCGCTGGAAGTTGTTATGGCATGGCTTGGACAAATATTTTTAAAAGGCCCAACCATAAAGTTTTATGAAAATCCGATCGCTGGAAGTTCCTTTGATACATGCAGACGGGCAGACAGACAGAACTGTAAAGACAATAGGTGCGTAATCAAACGCCCCTAACCAGAGTAAGAAACATCCCCGAGATCAAGAAGACTTCAGAAAATCCTCTGGACGTCGACTGGAGTCGAACCCAGATTTCTACACCGACTGGCTTACAGTAATATATCGTGTTATTGACTACCCAACTGCATAACCAAACTATCCAGAATACAGCTGGACATCCACCAGTTGCAATTGTAAAGGCTAAGACTCTCCCCCTTATTACATGCGCACTTATCTGCGCAGTAGTTATCACTTATTGGGGTTTGAGCTGAATTACAATATGCAAACGATTCACTCGAGAAACGGAAATCTTACTGAAACCAAATCGGTCATTTTAATTGAATCCCCTGCTGTTTGGAGAGGTCAAAATCTTCTGGGATGACCCGACAAAAGATATTTTGATTATCTTTGAAAGGGACTTCCCATTGTGGGCGAGTGATCAGTTGGCAGTACACGACCGTGCAATATTGGCAAATGGCCTTATGTGGCTGTCCCAGAATATAAACAAAATTTATTATTTAATGATGACTGATGGCGTGCATTCGTGTTTGGTGGTGCATATCTATAACGTGGGTGTTTTCTGTACGGTGTCCCCACAAAGAACTCATCCATTTCCAAGGAGTAGTTGTTTACGAAAGTGAGCTTTCGCTCTGTATGTGTGTGTGTGTCCGTGCGCGAGCAGTGAAGCCCGTCATGCGCCTTCCTTCCTTCCCTTTCTAGCAGTCCAGAAACTGCAGCCTGCACACATTTGTGCGTCCTCCACAAGGAGGAAGGGATACCCTAGAAAAGTTGTTATTGTAAGCTTTAATTGCGAGCCCGGCAGTGCCCGGACTGGACAATATCGCAGCCCTAGCACGACCCCGTGTCGCACACAATCGAGCCTCCCCCTCGTGGCGAGAGCCGAAAGGATAATTAATTGTTTCTTTGTCTAGTGGAGGCAGCGGTGGCCAACACACAGCACCATTGAACGACTAGGAAAACGACAGACAGCTCTGTTCACGTGACACGTCTGTCTCTTTCCCCCCCCCTCGTACTCTGAGCCTCTCCAGGTCCCTCACATGTGACAGGCTTTGCGCTCCCGCTCTGGCAGCTCAATTAGAGTTTCGCCCGTAATTGGAATTTCATTATTCACGGTTGGATTATGTGCCGATGTCTGGCAATAATACTAAACAACCGACGTCTAACAACAGTCAACACGACTCTAATACCCCGCGAGCACCCCCCCAACTCCGCTTACGAGCTGAAGAAAGAATAAAAAATGCGCATCTGAGCATCACTCAAAGTCTAGCGAGTATCGCGTTTACAGACACGCTCTGAAAAAACTTCAAAATTTAATCAACTCGCAATTTACTTGGAAACTGATAACGCGGGAGGGGGGGAAGCAGTGATTTCAATTAAGGAAAAGCTGGAGAGGAGACGGAGGAAAAGAGGAGAAGGAAAAGTTTAAAACAGCTGTTAATTCTCCAATTAGCCAAAACAAGAGGTATTAAGGATTCTAATTATGGGGAGAAAATTAAAAATATCTCGCTGAGAACGATCCGAGATGCTGTTGGCCAAACGGTACTCAAGTAATGCTCCGAGTCCAGTTGTAAGAAGTACCATCTGCGAGTTCAATACGCGAATCAGTGAAAGTTGGGATGAAAAGCAGTCAATTGGACTCTACAGCATGCGCGGGGCATCGTTAAAAATGAAATCCTTAAGTGGAACAGGAAGAAAGATCCGAGTAAATTAGCTGATTCAGATGGAGGCCATAAGAAGTCAAACTCAAAATGTCCAGTCCAACCTCTTCCACTTTTGGACGTCGTCTTCACCCGAGTCCTGAGTGAGTGACAGGCCGGTTGTGGGTTCAAAAACTCGACACAAATATGGAAGAACTCTGGACTGCACACCAAATTCCTGTGGTCAAGGACAGGATTCGAAGCCGCATCTTTCCAACCAGTGGCAAGCGGTTTACCCACTACAGAGGGACGACGGAGAATGCAGTTAAGCAAACCCAGTGGGAGGGTGGCCTTGTATGGTTTTTATCTGAATGTCGAGTAGACCGGATCCGTTGGAAGCGAATGAAAAAAGTCATTTGGGTGTGTTTCACACGAGAACCCCACGTGGAGAAGATAAACGCGCGAGACTTTTAATGGTCCAGTCCCTCTGATATCTCCACGTGAGGTCCCATTAGATTCGATACTAACTTTCCTAGGGAAAACAAACGCATGCAACGCACGTGTACACAATAAACATGTCCAGCCTGTCTGTTTCTCATTACCATACTAACACGCTAAATGGTAGCCACCCATCCGAAACCAGGAAGTGTCGTACACGTGTTCTCAGTGATGTCATCGTGCTCCACTCTTCTCCTCAACACGCCATTATGAAACAACGGACTAATAAATGCGCACTCCGAAAGGTAGCGTTATCGGCAAAGCTGGACGACCCGTGCCGTGACAATGAGGTCAGGGAACCCAAAGAAATTTGACATTCGATCGAATTAATGAAGCGGAACCTTTGACCTCTGATCTCACCATCGTGAAGATACCTCGCTTACAGATAAATGGAGGATGTAAATCAGCTTGCAGATACTGATGCCTGATAAGTCAAAAAGGTCATTCGGCTGAACACCCTTCTACACATGGTTCAATGATCTTCTGCTTTTAAAATGGAAAACTTTCAACTGCAACTGAGATAACAGAAATTCTGACTGCCAGTTGATGGAAGATTTTAGATTCGTCCTGTTTTTATCCATCTAATTTGTATTTATTTTGCATAACAACGGGATTAAGTTGTTCCAAAGAAATGGAATGGTTTTTGATCAAATTAAATCGGGATTAGTCCTTAGAATTATCAAATTTCAAACAGTTTGGATTCAGAAATCCTTAATAATCAAATACAATCTTTGATTTCAAACAAATTTTAAACTTATACCAAACACGTTTTCCACTGAGGACAGTTATGTAACAAGAGGGGCAATGTATTTCTCAGTGCGTTGTATTTCTGGCGCCTTCCATTTTTTTAAAGTTAAAAGTAAATTAAAACTACATTTAATCTACGAATTTATTTTTTCCACATACAGACTATATAAAAAAAAAAAGGAGAATAATAATAACTAGAGGGTTTCCCCCTTTTGATAAAGTAAAATAAAATGCAGAAGCTTTCGACACTGTGTGTCTCTCTTCCTCTGCTATGAATACATAAATACGCTACATATGTAAATCAAGCATGGTACCGCGTGGTCATGTTAGATAAACATAGCGCGTGACCACGCTTAAACAGAAGCTTGTTTTACTGTGGTAAAAAAAGCTTCTATTACGTATTTTCTCTCTTCTCCCATTGGCTGAATAAATATCACTAGGAGGAAAATTATTTTAATCTATGATAATAAAGAAATAGAAACTGCTTAATTTCTATTTGTCCGATTCCAAAAGAACTAAATATAAAAATTTCATGAAATCCGTCCACTGTAAGTTGAGTTGTTACATGTGGACGGATAGACAGACATGGTGAAAATAATAGGCCCTTATGCATACAGATATAAGAACTTACCTAAAAATTTTGGCAATAACAGTCTAACTCAATGGGGCATTCATTTACTATCTAGAGCCCATCTTGGAATACTGTTTCAGATGAGATGGAGAAAAGCGGATGAGGTAGTACACTGAAAGGAGAGAATTCATGGGATATCTAGGCAAGGCAATGCTGTCACCCCTCTCACTAGTGGACGAACCCACTACTTGGCAGGTACATTGCATCACTACATTCACGTAGACAGTAATTCGATGTCAGTATGCATAAATGTTGTGAGTTAACCGAAAGAGGGATGATAGTAGGTGCCCGACGCATGGGTCTCTCTATTGCGGATGTGGTACAGAAATTGCACTATCCCCTTTCGACAAGAGTGTACTGGAAATGCCATTTCCGGAATAACCTCATCGTGGACAGCGCTGTGGGCGGAGAAAGGTGATGGATGAACATCGCTGTCTCGCATTGTTTCCGGAGAGCGACAGTGGCACAAATCACGGCCGACTTCAACGAGAGAGATGACAGAAAGGTCTCCACCAAGACCATCAGGCAATCATTAGCCGCATGACCCGCCGACCCACCAGAGTCCCATTGCTAACACCGCAACACAGGACTCTACGTCTCTTGAAGACAGGTCTCCTGGTCCGATGAGTCCCGTTTCCAGTTATTTCGACCGGACGATAGGGTGCGTATCTGGGGGAAACCGCACGAATTTATGCACCCGTTATGTTAACAAGGATCTGTTCAGCAGGTGGACGGTGGGTAATGGTTTGGGGCGTGTTCAACTGGCACACGTCGCGACCTCTGGTACGTCTACACGCATCTCTGAACGGTCCAGATTACGTATCCATCCTTGCAGACCATCTGCATCTCTTCATTATCATCGTGTACCCACAGGGCAATGGACTCTTCCAGCAGGATAATGCACCTCCCCACAGAGCCGTGGTGACTAGAACATGTTCAAAGAGCATTCCGCAGATTTTCTCACCATGGAACGGCTTCTCCGTTCACCAGAAATGAACAAACCTTGTGGAGCATCTTTGGGGTGCTGTGGAAAGGTCCGTTCGAGCTGTGGATCGTCCACCCAAGAATGCAACGGAATTATGGACAGCGGTGCAGCAAGCATGGATGGAATGCTTTCGTGAACTAGTGGACTCAATGCCTCGTTGTGTGATTTCCCTTATCCAGGCGAAAGGTGGGCCTACCCGTTACTAGGTAGTATCCCATGATTTCTGTCCACTCAGTGTACTATTTTACTATTATTTTTAGGCCATCCGAATAATTAAATTCGTCTGCCGTGCTGTGTGATATGTCTGTTAATTGCGTGTGTTCTATGGTTGATTTGTCTGTTTTTTCCTTACTATGTACGCCTGAGACCGACTAACTCAGCCACGGAGTGAACCACTCAGTGTACTTACTGCCCGAACAAATCAATAAAAATTAAAGAGGTGCGAAGTGTCTTTAGCTTTACTGGTTGGGGCAATAAGAACTGCCCCTCGTCTGCAACGGGCCTTATTTTAAGAGTCATTTGAGCCATAGGGTCCCCTCTCTCTCGTATTTCCTTAACTCACATTCGCTCAAACATTTTCAGCGTTTCAAATATCTTCTTTCCAACACTTTATCAAATATATCTTTTAATATTTACTCAAGCGCTGTTCTTTTCGTTGAACAGTTCCAGAACTGTTCCCAA
Organism: Mastigoproctus giganteus; assembly: GCF_048544385.1. Lineage (NCBI taxonomy): Eukaryota > Metazoa > Arthropoda > Arachnida > Uropygi > Thelyphonidae > Mastigoproctus > Mastigoproctus giganteus. Next base: position 164,825,690 of record NC_143586.1, on the reverse strand, counting down.
GGTATTGCGAAGTGCGCACAGGTGGAAATTGAAATATGGCCCGAGTATATACCAACGAATACAGTTTCGAGCCATCAAAATATTCTACTTCGTAGTAGCCATAAATGGTATTTTTCCACGAAAAATCGAAGAACGTGTTGCATTTGATAACAGCAAGTGGGCTTCCGAAATTAAATGGAACTGGACGTCAATATTTTGTATACATCCAAATTTTTCAAGAAATTTGATTCTTTAAGAAATACTATTAAAGTAGGTCTCTGGCAAAGTGAAAATACAGATTCGTGTAGAATAAAGGAAATTTTTTGCCATTTTTATTGGGGACTGTTCTTTTATTCTTCAGTATCAGAAGAACCCGCGTGCGATTTATAGCAATTGTAATTTAACGAGTGGCCTTCCTACCTTAAAAACATTTGCGCTAAAACAATGTTTCATGAACATCGCTCTGTGACGACAATTCCAGAGGTCGCATGAGCAACAGATGGCAGTACCGGTTAAGAGTAGACTACAAAAAGCATTTACACTCGAGAACAGGTAGATGGAACAGTGTAAAGAGAAGAGGACCTTGATTTCTTCATTAAAAAATGTAATAGTGGGTTTCCAAATAAAGGGCATGTCCATTTTCCAGGTAGTAGAGGGTGGATACCCGAAATCAACCGTTAACATCGTACTCTAGTGGAAGAAGGTTACTGTTCATTCCAAGGTAGGCAGGCCACCATTAATAACTCTTAGAGAATGCCGACATTTGAACAACCATAAAAAAAGAGATTGTAAGATAGGATGGATTACAACGGTTGCATTGCAACCCTTGCAATCCATCACAAGACGGACAGATTTGGTAGAAATCTAAGCCCACCCAAACTGCTTTCTTATTGTACCAAGAATAAAATTCCGTGAGGGTATGGGGTTGTTTTACTTGGTTTGAACTTGGCCCACTGATTATCATCAGATCATGAATGCAGATGTCTTTGGACAAGACCTGCATAATTCATACAGTAATTCGCAACAGATCGATAACCTCCTTGAAACTTTTTTTAGAATACAGAAAGCATTTGATAAAAAGGAATAACTGGACATTGTGTTTCTCGATATAAAAGCAGCCTATGACAGGATTCAGATCTTACAGCAACATTTTAGGATAACGGAAACGTTCTTTCCAATCTCCTCTAAGACGCCAAATCCAGGTTATCCATAAAACCTATTCACATCATTTTACGAATAGAGGCGTCCCACGAAGACGCATTCTCTCGAAAACTCTTTGCCGCGGCTGTGGACTCGTTTCTGCCATCCTGCGAAAACTTCATCTTGTATGTGGGTGGCTTTAAAATGTTTATCTTATCCCGAAATATAGTAGCTTAGATGTCCTCATCGTCTCTCAGCGAGCCACAAAACAATTACCAGAGCATCTAAAAAAGAAATTTATATAGTCAGTTTCTTCACTGATGACTTACAACCTATATCACAACACCGATATCAATGAGTTAATTGTGATCTCACTTTAACAGGCTAGGAGCAAAACAACAAGGATTCATAGCAAAGAGTTCTGCAAGTGCTGTGGTCGTTGTCCTAAAAATAAACGAAGAAAAGAAACCCCTCAACCTGTATTTGAACTTACTGGAGGTCATACACAACAGCATTACACCTGAAGCAACAAGTGGCTCAAGTTGAACCCACCAGGAATATATTGCTGCAATAAACAAGCGAAAACGTGGCAGAGATTTTTCTCCCGGAAACTCGGATTTTATTTCCAGCAAACAGACAAATCGGCTACAAAACACATGCGATTTACAGACATAATATACACAGCGCAATATGGGCTAAGTTGTTGATGCGTCTAAAAGGCAACACATGTTGCGGGTGACACATTTTCGTGCTGAAGTGGCAGATGGTAGAATTGGATACGTCATTTGCTTTTTTATCACCTTTTCCTTTAATATAAGGCAAGATAGGCAAATATCTGAGTGCATTCAGTGGAATAGCAAAAGGCAGAGACTTTCTTACCTTGACTCAATTCCTTCAACAAACTTTGTAACGAATGTAACAAACTTCGTTGCCCACGGATTTCCTTGGACTCCAAATATCATCCAGAATTATTCCCAACATGGCTTTTTGGGGTGTTTTGGGAAGTTTTTTATTGGCATTTTTACAATAAAATTACCAAATATAACAGGTTTGAAAACCTCGTGCCCTGAGTATGAAAGAGCAATGGTGCAGTGTTAAGTTTCTGTACTTCATGTATAACACTTCAAATAGCAACCTACCAAGTTTAAATAATGCTTTTTTTTTTTAATTATTGGTCCTGAAGACAACCAAGTTGTGTGAATGAGAAAAGATGGACAAATCATTCACCATGCAGTCATCCATTTGGGAAAAAAAGGGGCTAACGCCAAAGTCAATTCATAAGGATATGGTTGCAACATTGGAGGAGGATGCCCCTTCTCATTCCATGGTTAAGAAGTAGACAGAAGAATTTAAACGAGGAAAGGAGAGAGAGAGCCTGGAAGGTGACCCACCCTATGGAAGACCTGCAACATTCACCACTCTAGAAGTAAAGCTGTTGACAGTGTGCATGATCTGGTGATGAGTGTTAAGCGAATAACAGTTCAGGACAGAGTCTTTAGCATCTCATCTGAATGTGTGTGTGTACTACATAATAACAGAAGCGTCAGCAATATGGGTCCAAAAGCTGTTGAGAGCAGATCAAAAACGCACAAGAATGGTCTAACTGAAGTGAACACGTATCGTTCTCAAGAAGATTCAGCAAATTTCCTTGCAAGCTTTTGGGTCCATCACTTTCAGCCAAAGACAAAGGAGCAGTTCAAACATAGAAGCACAGCTCTTCTCCCCTCCAATGAGGGCTACGTAGATTCCTTCTGTTGACAAAGTGATGGAGTTGATTTGGAATACTGATGAAGTGTTTCTAGTGGAATGTCTTCAGAAACTCACAGGAGCATATTACGCAAACCTTTTGAGGTGGTTTCGTGGAAACAGAGTAAAACGCAGCAAAGGAGTCCTACTCCACCAAGACAACACGCCACCTCACAAGTCTGTCATTGCCATGCCTGCACTGCAAGAGTGCGGCTTTGAAATCTTAGACCATCCCCCATATTCATAAGATGGAGCATCGGACTTCCACCTATTTCTAAAAAAAAGGTATCCATTTTCTCACCAAAACTGGTGTCATTGCTGCAGTGTATGCAGTCCGGGTTCGCACCATAGTCCATCATTTATCCTTCCTCCTAATACTTACAAACATCCTTCGAACACCTACTTTCATCTGCATTTTAATTCATAAAGTAAGAAGTGTAAAAAATAAACTGTGTACGCTTATAGCACTTTTGGTCGAAGAAACTCATGACATAATTTGTTTAGTTGAAACATGGATGCAGGAGCCTCTTCAGGATGTTTTCCTACTGCCGAAAAATCTCAACTACACGCCATGCATGACATCATTAATGAAGTAATAACCTGGATTACCACTGTTCGTAAGTCTCAATCTAACATAATTATAATTGGCGACTTTAATCTCCCCCTGCCCAAATATAATTTACAAATGAAGCTGCTGTCCGACTCCTTATTAGTTCTAGGAGCTAAAAAATAATCAACGTCCCTGTTACAAGAGGTAATCAAGCGCTTGATCTTGTTTACTGTAATCTTCAACTTCAATAAAAACGTAGCAGCAGATTACATTTAGATCTGACCACAAAAGTATAGACCTGCAAGAGCAATTTGTTGTGGGAATCCTCGTCCTCCTTTGTAAATCACCAGAAGAATATCATCAATTAAATTTTTTCAGAAAGAAAAGTTTTTACAGCTCTTGAAATATTACCCGTGGGATTCTCTCAAAAATATACCTATTCAGGACGCCACGTTTCTACTAATAAAATGGTTGAATCCATTAAAAACAGAGTCGGCATCCAAACTCGTAAGAGTTTCTTTTCAATCCAAACCGTGGTTCAAATCCCATCTAAAACGATACTTTAAAAGGAAAACAAAAATGCCAGAGGCAGTGGAAGAAGTACGGCACTTAATCAGCACACAAAGTATGAAAAGAGCATTACGAATTGATAGTAGTGAAGGCCCTGACGGCATCACTAGTTTTATTATTAAGATGTCCAGTGTATTCATCATTGATTCTTTAGTTCATATTATTTCCAGTTGCATCTCCCAGCCATTCCTTTCAAGACTATGGAAGACTTTTAGAATTACCCTGATTCCAAAACAGGCTAGTAGTAATAACCATATAAGCGATCGTCCAATTGCTGTATCGTCAATAATCGCTAAAATTATTGATAAGATCATGCTGCTATATCTTCAGGATGCGATGTTCGCTAATGCACGTGTCAACATGCATTTTGGTCCTACAGGGCGCTCCACAACAAAAAGACTAGCTGACACCATTGTGTGCATCCAAACTGCGTTTCAGGATAAAGCACAATGCGATGTCTTTTACTTAGACATCAAAGGTGCACTCGACAACATTGATTACAAGAAAGACATTGAAATACTGAAAAATCATTTCCTCGTTGACACAATGGTTATATCCTATCTAGAGTACAGCCTAAACCACAGAAATCTCATCGTCCCCACTAATACCGATAATATTCTCGTCACAACAACTACAACAGGCATTCCTCAAGGAGGTGTTCTCTCCAGTACCATATTTTCAGCATCTCTACAACCACTTCTACAAGAAAATCCAAATCTGCTGGCTTATGGCGATGATTTAAAGTTGTTTATTATTTCCAAATCCTGTGATGGCATTTGCAAGGTTAGCGATGATGCGAACTTACAGATGTGCGGAATCATCGAGTATCTGAAGAATCTCAATCTGACTATAAATACAAACAAATCTGCTCAAATAACTTATTCCTTACAGAAACAACCAAACCACATAGAAATTAAAATTGCATATGTTTCAATTCCCAACGTATATGCTCACAAAGACCTAGGAGTTGTTTTGACAAAAATCTTTCCTTTAATTCTCACTATGTATATATTGCTAAAAAAATTCAAAAAGCAAAATGGCTGATCAAGCAGGAAACAGCGGCGATTCAAGATAGAAAAACAGTCATAAACCATCTTCAAAGATGCATTTTTCCCATTCTGTCTTATGCCTCCGAAATGTGGTCTGGTGCTCCTCAAGTTACCGTCAAGAAATTCCTTGCCCTAGAGTATTGGGTTCTTAGATGGCTGAAGAGTAAACTTCGTTTTCCCCATACAATATCCAGGCAACAGCTTTATAAAAACTTAAAAACAAAGCCTCTGCTACAGATGCTCAACGAGTTTGGAGTCATGCTTCTTGCCAAGTTAGTTACTTCTGCAACCGATTCACCAAACTTAGCCAACATAATAGCCCCCACCACCAGCAGAGAAAATTCAAGAAACCAACAACAATTCAAATCCAAACTCTCCAGACAAAAAAAATGGACAGAATGTTCCCCAATGCATCCCTTCACCTCATAAATTATCACAACATTGATTGCAAGCGGTTGTTCAACTCTGAAGCCTAGAGGAGTCGCATTTCCAATCAAATGATGAGAAATACAAACAGCTGCCTGCCTGCAACCCAGTAACTGCATCCAAGAGCCAAATGTGATGATCTGCAATATATTGATCATTATAATTCATATTCATTGCTAATCGATAACGATGGCTGCCGATTTTTTTGCAACCTTGTAATAATAAATACGCAATATTATTTTTGAGTATTTTATGAAAATATTTCTTAAAGAGAAGGTTGTAACTTTTCTGGAAATATTAATATGCGATGGAAAGAAATGAATACCTACTGGACTCAATTAGCCCAATCCTAAAACCTCAACTTCTGCGCATACTTCCACGCGTTTATTTAGCACTTCGTGGTACTCATTTTACAGAACGACATTTGTCCTGTTTTGTATTTACACTCTTCCCTTTGTTCGAACGTTTTATTTTTTTCTTTTACACCATTTTCTTCCACTTTGATACACACACTCTGCCGCTTTTATTTGCCCTCCCAACAGCCACAAAGACACTGACCTGTTATTTAAAGCCACATAAAAACCTCTTTTTTTGTGGTTTCCTTTGAAGCGACAGCTGACAGTAGTCTTTGCAGAGCATGTCATGTGCTACCTGTCGGTTGGTGGGCTGTTCATAGGACGAGTGTGACAAATAGAACAGCAGCTGTAGCAAATGTCTGCCCCATCTGAACTCACAGTTCGTCTTGTTTAACTGACAACACCAAGAGAGATAGCCTTTTGGAATGGAGTGGTGTCTCCATTAGGTCGTAGCCACAGACACCAGTCGCTACTGCTTGTGTGACGTCAAGACTTCGATGTCAGCCAGAGAGAGAGGAGAAGGAGGGGGGGTATGCCTGTTTTGCATGAACAGTCCGATCAATAGACGTCACTTGAAGCAGAGATTACATCCGACGCTGTTATCTGTCGGCGGTGGGTCGGACAGCAGTGTTTCGTCCCCAAGGAATGCACCGTGCCACTATTTAAGATTAAGCGCGCATGAATCAGTACCGTTGTGGAACTATGATTAATAACAGGGACCTACCCTCGAGCACAGTCTCCAGTCACATACGAAACCATCGAGATAACTCTTTATATTTAAAGCTGGAATTTCATTTGAGTTTTTACCGCTCAGTGGTGCCCTGCAGTGGGAGGGATACGTTGATAAGCGGCAGCTGGCGATACGGCTGGAGCCACGCTATCACGAAGACAAGTTTCCCAATGATGAAACATCTTTCCACTCCGATGAGGAGCACGTAGAAAAGATGGGGGAGCGGGAGGAAGGAAGGAGAGAAAAAAAGAATTCGGGAGTATATTTTTGCTGCACGAGATCCTAGAATGCTCTCAGGATTATATAATAAAGTCTTCAAGATCGATAAGTAAAAGCGGAATGTTTTCTCAGTTCTTTAAAGACGAAGCTTTCCACTACCACGTAGTGTTTCCAGCCCCCCTCCCCAGTGAGATAATGCACGTGCAAGTAGGTCTGGAAGTGACAGGTCCTTGATGGAGAATAATTTAAATATATTTCCTTCCCTCTTACTTCTAAAACAGTTTTTTTTCCTGTGTGTAAGATAAGACTTACTTTTTAAGAGCAAATTTCTTTTTCTCCTTTTTTTTCCTGAGAAAAAATATGGCGGTAAACTGCTTTTTCAAGAATCTTTTCCATTTTCCCTCTACTAATAAAAAACATATCTCAGTATCCATTTAAATTGTACCATTTACTTCAAAAAAAACAACTTATCCCTTTCCCAGTTTGCTTGCCCCTCTTTCCAGAGAAATATAAGACTGGCTTTGTCCCCTCTGACAAGAGCTCTTTGATCATAAGCTGCACATAGGAAGGAAGCACGCTGAATTCGTCACATTAAGCAGGACCGCTAATGGTGAGTGCACATCAATGCCAGCCTAGTGGATGCGGTCTTAATGAGAAAGATTCCGAAATAAACGTGGCCAGGTAAAAAGGTTCGTTCTCAATCAAGTTAAGAGTGACGACTTTTCAAGTTAAGTAAGCTTTTCAATCTAAAAATACTTTTATTTTCTATCTAAGGAGCTCAAAACGCATGAAATAAAAAGGGAACTATTTGGATTCCAGTTATCCACTCGGCGTGACGATTAACTGCCCTCCACTTAGAGTGCTTAGGGGGTTTATCGTCACCGCGTATCCCACATTCATCTACACGTTCCTCAAATCCTTGCACGAATCAATAAGTCACGATCGTTCTGTGTATCGCAAAGAGATCATCGAAACATTAGAGATAATCAGCTTTTAGAGGGTTAACGTTTAAGGAAGGGGTTGAATCACATTGGTTGATATCGACCCTGGTGGAAATGTGGTTTTTGAAGGCAGACTTAATGATTTAAAATTTAAACCGGCGTGATTTTCTTTTAGTGTTTTGGAGTCGCGAGCAGCCCACACGTAGCGTGTTCCCACATTAACTGTAGAGCAACGTTTCTCAACTCGTGAAGTAATTTCAGATGGACCACCAAAAGTTAAGGTTACTCAAAAATGTTTCTAGTAGCTTTTTAATGATTCAAATAAATGTATTCGGGCTCCTGTGATTTAAATGGACCACGATGTGGGTTCTTTGAAGAGAAGAAAAATGCATATAAATTATCAGGTGATACAGAAGCCCATGGTAAATATAAACTAGTCAGCAATCAAATCACAAAGGAAATTAGGCAAGCCAAGGCAGATTACGAGAAGCCTCTAGCAAAGAAAGCTAAGAAAAGCAGCAAAGGCTCCTTTACTTATATTAACAGTAGAAGGAAGGGGTTGAATCACTTTGGTCCATTTGATATCGATGATTTACTGTTAATGAACCTGTTCAGGTTGCTAACAAATTGAATAGATATTTTGCATCTACATTCACACATGAGGAATTCTTTAATGAAGGTAGTGCCAGACCTTTTTGAAGCTGTGAGGGGTTGGGGCTGAATGATTTTGTGATAAACGAGAGGAAAGTGAAAGAGGAATTTTTGAAGCTAAACGTAAAAAAAAGGTACCTGGGATGGATGGGATCTATCAAATTATAGTAAAGGAGGCAGCAAATGAGGTAAGCAAACCTTTAGCCATAATTATGAGCATCCTTGGATTCAGGGAAAGTCCCCATGGACTGGAGATGGGTGAATGTATCCACAATTCACGAAGGTGGATTAAAGAGTGACACGAGTAATTACAGACCTGTTAGATTAACTTCTGTTCCAGGGAAATTAACAGACTCGTTGGTTAAAGAAGTAATGCAAGACCATCTAAACAGAAGTGCAGTTATACTTCCGTCACAGCATGGATCTGTTAAAGAACGATCTTATTTGACTAATTTGATTGGATACTATGATGAAACAAAGAAACTGGATGCAAAAATAATTTTCATATTATAATTGGATTTCAGGAAAGTTTTCGATATTGTTACACATAAATGATTGCGGTACAAATTAGAACAGTTTGGCATTAAAGGCAAGTCAAAGCTGTGGATAAAGAGATGGTTAAGTGCATGGACACTGCTCTAATGTGAATCCACCAACGTTCGCTGCTGGATCCATTGTTTTCTGTATTTATTAATTAATATTAATAAATACAATAAATATCTGCAAAACTTTTCCAAATGAGGAGGAACTCAAAGGGGTAATCCTCAACTACCTCGTTAATAGTAATTTGGAGTACTTTTGTACTCCAAAGCTATGATGCTGACTTTATGGACCTCTTGAACAATAATCAATATTTAGGCGCCTCACGAGAATCTTTGTTTATAACCGTCCTTCGGCCCAATAGATTACAAAACTGATGAGCAACAGTCAACACGATCATTCATGAAAACCTTTTTGACATTGACTTCGAACTGGCCTCATCAGTGCTACTAACAATTTACCTGACGTTGCAATAGGACTTCAAATCATATTGCTATTTTCAACTGTTTAAATGTGGGTTCATAGGCTGATTTTCAAGTTGAGCCTAGTGAAAGCCCTCGTGTGTAGCACATTTGGTATAATCATCATTCTCCCAACACCTGGTAGAAATGCTTCAAATCCCGTTAATGTGGCGAGGAAATTTTCATGGGCCTTTTCACAGCATGGATGAATTAGTTGGTCCCAGGCAGGGTAGCGTGGCTTTCCCTCCCGGAAACAGGTTTTTCGTCCAGAAAACAGCAAATGAACTGCAGAACAGAACGCATTTAATAGTATATTCAGCACAATATATCCTAAGTTCTGATGCACCTAAAACCATATAACAATCAACATCCAGCTAAAAAATCCTCAAGTGAAGAGGCCTCTTTAAATTCTTGAATGTGTGACAGGATTCGAAGATGGACCTCTCTAAACGGGAGGTCCAGGTTTGAATCCTGTGAAATAATGACGAAACCACTTTAGCATTTGACTTCAGTGTTCATTCGGCTTAAGGAGAGGAGTTTCCTGCTAAAATGTCCCACGGAGCACTTTGTGCTCCATGGCAGATGTTTCCCTGTCATTAAGCTAAAAAGAATTAAATTCATAAAAAAGTGTTGCCTGGTATGAAATAAAATCGCTTTAGAAAAATAATCTTCGAAACAACCCTTTACTGGAAGAGGGACAGTGGTGGAGTATTTTGGCTGTTGTTCAGCAACTCCTCTCCCCTTAAGTTCCTTTCATTAAGCTGCATATTTTTCCACTAAATCTTAAACACCACCAGATGTCTCTCGTCTCAACGAAACTGCGGTGAATGGGGGAAGCTATCAGAAGCAAGTGCAGTGGAAAAATGAATAACTCTCGGAGAAGTGGCTCCTGCTGTCGTGGCAGTTTCGCAAGAGCGAAATGAACCCTGTGGTCTTCGCACTTTCTTTCACGACTAAATGGAGGGTGACGATCGCTCAGCGTGCAATACGTAATTCCCCTTTTTTTTCTTTTTAAATTAGAGACTAAGACGAAGACAAAAGCGATAACCTAATTTGCATAACGTGCTTGCACGTGATCGCTCAGATAAATGAGCGGAAAAGACGGCAGTGAGTTTTTCGAGGAAGGAGAAAGCGGGGGAAGGACGAATGTCTCTGTTTCAGCACTTCTTAGTGAAACAGTTCGACTTTTTGTCTCTACATAAAGGAAGAAGATCAGATTGGGCGTAATGTCCTTAATCTATACTTAGAGGGACAGGCTTCGTTGTACTGTAGAAGTGGTCTTTCACTAAATACAAGGTGATAAAAACTACTTTACGCGCGAGGAAATTTTAATTAGAACGAAAGGCGATTGGTCGTGGCAATGCTGTTGCCTTTTCCCACTCGATGGAGTTTACAGTTGTCCAATTAGGTTTAACGACACAAAAACGCATTCTACTTTATTAATCCTATAGAAGGTGTATGAACCTTAAAAATATGCTGGCTACTACAGCAAAGCGAAGCATTTCTGCAAAAGACGAAGCTAATTTCTTCTGAAGGCAGTTATCTCAGAATGCGCTTGGCCCCTTTTTCCCAACTAATTACATCCCTTTGAGCCGCGGCCGCAACACACGCTCGTTGACTGTCCTACAGATCGCTTTCAAAATGGTGCATAATTTGCTAAATAACCTCGTCGTTACTGTACACTGGTCCCTGGTTTCGCCAAACTTTACACGAGATCCAAATTACCTTTAGTCATCAAACAAGAGTCTTAATGAATCACATTGCAATAAACTTACATTTCCACGAGTTGCCTTGCTGCCTGCAGTTCTACGAATTACTGTAAGTTTCGAAACACGCGGTCATAATAGAGACTCGGTTTCAAACGAGTGGCTCAATAACCCCTGAGAAATGTTATTTTGTAGTAGTTCACAACCAAGGCAACTCAACACGAAGTTTGTTCTGCTGTGAAGAGTAAAACCATTGCATGTAGTAGGCAGTTAACTCTGCTGACAGAAAAATAATTAGCATACAAAATCCGGTTCCATGATGGGCTTAAAAATCTGTCCAAAATTTTCGACGTATTCTACCAACTTGGTTTACTAGAATCCAACCGACACATATCGTTTACATCTGCACTTTCTGTATGCAGTTTTTTGGCCTCCATGCTCTAACTTTACGACTCTAAGCGGGTCTTTCGGTTATTTTGATCAATCTTTATTGCAGATTTACTATGCACTAAACTCAGAAGTGAAGTAGCTGAGGGTTCATAACAGGATTGATATAAATCAAAGGTGAATTGAGATTAATACAAATGAATAAATTCGATAAAAATATTACAGAAGCTTATAAGGACATAAAATGGATCTGCCAATTTAGAGAAACGGTTTAATTATATTTTAATATATAATTTATTACAATTTAATTCAGTACAATAACTTAAGAAAGGCGTGAACGAGGTAGAAGACATTCGGTCAGCAACGTTCACGTCCATTTTGATTTCTTCTGTTTAAGTTGAATGTAATTTTGTTATTTTTATAATAATAGTATTTTAAGTATGAAAGATTTGAAATCAGATACTTTTTCACGAGTAGTATTTTAATTAGTTTATTAATGTGCAAAAATAACTAAATTTGTACAATTAGACACCAGTCAATCAAAACAACTAATTTACGGATTTTAGTATTGATTTCCGTCTTTAGGCTGGTTGGTTAGTTGTAGGATTTTAGGCGCATCAGCAACTTAAGTTGAGCCGAATATAATATGTCTGTAAATTGGGGGTGTTCTGTGGTCGATTTTCTCGAGAAATGCTGCTCTCGTCTAAGACCGGCTAACTCGGCCACTATGAAAACGGTCCCTAAAAATTCATCGGTCATCGAACTCGGGTCTTTTCCACCTGGTGTGGGGAGGATGGCGATTTTATCAACTGTACCACTAACAAGGGCCGTCTTAACCTTGGGTTTGGGAGGAATTCTAAAATTTGACCATGGGGACCCAAACTGTATCAGTGGTACATGAGTATTATGCATAAATATTATATCACTACGTACAGTGTGGTTCTTCCGAAAGGTAGTCTATTTGTTGAGATTGTATGGGTGTCTAATTGTCTCCTTTCATACCAATAAACTGATTAAAATACTTCATCTGGAAAAGTGTATTTTATTCTTAAATCTTTCCTGTACTCCACGTAATCATTTCTTGAGTTTATTTTAGTAGTGTATATTTTTTAGATTCATTAGGTATTCTCTCCCGTGTTTCACATATTCTCATGCTTTATAGGATAGATCTAAAATATGTTTTAATTTAAATTCCAACATAGTATTAACCACATGATGCAAGAAAGCCTAGGCATTTTCCGCACGGACCAAAAAAGAAATAAAAATAATTAATTAAAAATAAAAACGTAATAACAGATAAATAGTAAAATAAAATAACTATTTGATTCCCTCCTCATGTAGGTGTCTATCCAGCTGGCCTCTGAATTTCCTCAAGCTGTCAGCCCCAACCCCCCCTTCATAACTGACTTGTTAAAAGAAAACTTTCTAAAATACATTCTAAATCTAGTCCCCTGGAATTTGAATTCACAGTCCATAGTTCATCCAGCATGTGGATGCCCTTCTGCCTATCGCGCCAGGCTGAGCCTCCTCAGTGTCCACGCCGTTCAGTACATCTGACATTCAAACATATTCCGATTGACTGCGCCTACTATCAACAGCACAGAACTACAGTCCGTTCTCTGGCTAATCCGAGAACCGATGACACCAGAGCACAAAGTAAACTCGCAATCAAAAATGAGAGAGTTGGCAGTGCTCTCATAAAAAAAAGTCGGGCTTAACACCCAAATTTGTCTACTTGCAGCCCCCTAGTGATTATTCTCAATACACATTGGCGCGTAGAGACAGGAATCTTTGATTTACAAAATATGCAATGATTCGGACGTTTATATCAGCATGTGGTAAACAACTCATTGCCAAAAACTAAGGTACTCCTCTTTTAGCTGGGAACAGGCAGTGGATTAACGCATTCGCAAAGGCGTCAGGGACAGGCGCGCCTCTGAATTGATTGCGATGGAAGCAGCACACACGCATAGGCCGGCAGGACACACGCAATCGCAAATTTCACATCTGTTTGAAGTCCATGTGTGGTCAACAGCGCAGAACTTCAGCGGTACGGTCCAGTAAAGGTCAATCTGCAACTCCGTAATGAACGCTGCGAGCAGTATTAGAGTTACTGATTAATTCATTACTTTGGTCGAGCGGATTGCAAATGCCAAAGATAGAGTGACAGTGCGACGCCACCTTGCATCTCCCATCCTCCGAAGTCATTCTCCGTTATAAATTAATGTCACTCCGACACAGAGAGAGAGAGCGAGAGAGAGATTAATTTTGCTGCTTCAGCTGTTCTACGCAACTCGATCTAGCATAACAGGTTGTTATTTGGTTGCTTCTGCTATGCAGTCGAATGGAATTTTACGACAGAAACAAATAACCGAAAGCAAATCTCTGTTAAGCTGATTTTCATCGAGCGAAAATGACTGAAAATTAAAATATTTTAGAATCTCGTGAAGATCCATCTGTTTCAAAAAGCGCTGAAAATAAAATTACACGTTGGATTGTTAGTTTTGAAGGCGATAAAATTTTAATACATTGGTGAATGAATCAAATCGATTTTATACAGAATTGTCTTAATCATTCCTTGCTTGGAGAACCGATGAAAAACGTTTGTACCATCCTCATCCCAATAAATGGAAAATAGCCTCGGTGTTTTCCAATTTATGTGCTCCACCGCTTGTTGTTTCGTTCTTGCGATAAAGTAAATAAGACCATGAGACGTCAGTGCGATTTATCCGAATACCATTAGCATTCAGCTTACTCAATCCATTGAAGGCTTTAAACGCCTCAATCAGATCTCCCCGTAGGTGTTTAGTCTCCAGACGCTGCAATTTGCAGAAGTGAAGCCTTTCTAGGCAAGAGCACCCTTCACCCTTTTGTTCCTTTCATCAATTTAGTTGCCCTTCTCTGCACCCGTTCCAGCAGAACTGCATCCTGCCTAAAGTGAGCCCTCCAGACTATATTTGGTATTCAGGATCCACCTATGGCCTTAAGCAAAAGGATAATCACCTCTTTAGCCCTGCTAACAAAATTTCTGTATATCATTAATCTCTATGAGATGTCCTGGCAGTATGTCTGCACTGCTCAGAAAATTTCATGTCTGACTATACAATTACTACGAGGTCTTTTTCATTTTCCACTACTCTGAGTATAGTACCACACAGTTGATAAGTTTCTCTGGGATTACTGATATCCATATGCAGTATCTTGCAATTCTCAAGGTTAAACTTCTCAACTGCCATTTCTAAGCTCATCGACCCAATTTTCCTAGATCTCGTTGCAGCCTCTCCCTCTGATTAACCACCCTGCCTATGTATCATCTGCAAACTTAGATATTAAGCATAATAGACCATCAATATCATTGATAAATATTGAAAAAAATGCATCCAGCACTGAACCTTGGGGAACTCCACTAATAACATTAGTCCACGATGAGAAGTGCCCATTGATAACCACTCTGTCTTCTTCCACTTAACCATCCATTTATCCATAGCAATATCTTGCCCTTAATGCCACATTGCTCCAGTTCATAGAGTAGTTTTTTTTTTATGTGCCACAGTATCAAAAACCTTCCTGAAATCGAAGTGTATGATGTCAAAATTATTTTTTTGCATCCAGTCACTGCATCATAATAACTTACCAGATTGGTTAGACAAGACCGCCCCTTAACAAATCCATACCGTGACTGAAATATAATTGCATTCCTGTCCAGATGGTCCTGTTTTACTTCTTTAACCACCGACTCCATTATTTTCCACTGGAGCAGACGTTAAGCTAACAGGTCTGTAATTACTTGTGTCACCTTTTGATGTCCCTTTACGAATCGGGGGCACATTCCCGGTTAGTCTGTGCTCTAACTAGATTACAATTATCTCAGAATTTTACCCAACTGACAGAAAATTAAAATAAATAATTTAAATATTAACAATATAATTGCATCATCTTAAGAAAAGAAATTAAGAGCTCTAATTAATAAAATGTACCAAATAATCAATGATAATTTGCGTTTTATTATGACAATATCTGAGCAGAGTTTCGTGAAGGTGTTTCACTTTTATGATTGAATACATCGATCCTCAGTTTTAAGAACTCGCCCGCTGCTGGGTAGGGTATAAAATTCCAGTTATTGTGAACACCTTTCTGTACATGGTACGCTATTCAACGAACGAAACTATGGTGAAAATTTTCCACGATAGAATCTCTTCGGAAGGCATGAAATGCTAGCAGGGACGGAGTTAAGTTAACGCCACCCAGTTAATGTTTCAGGCACACGCTCTTTCAAAGGTATTTATTGCGTTCAGACAACCTCTCTTTCCTTCATTTCTCATATCATTCCTTCTTATCGTCAAGCTCTCTAAGATAGACAACTATCTGACCCCTGACCCCTCAGTGCAAACATTAAATTAAGACCCGGTATAACCGAAAAGCTTCCGCGGGTGTCAAAAATTAGGCCGGGACATATAACGGCTCACTAGTCGTAATGGTACAGTAGTCCTCATAAATTGCGCATCGAATCGCCCTAAGTGCATCGTTTCCATAGCAACGAACGCAACGGAAGCGAGAGGAAATGTGCGGAAGATGCAATACGCCGGTCTCGAAAGTGCCGTCTTTATTACGTCAGGTATACTATCCGTGCGCTTATAAATACATTAGACGACTATATTTGGTGATCGGCAAAACCACAACACACCCCATCAAATATTTAAAGCGCCGCCACTGGCGTCCACGTGGGCTTTTCACACACGCACACCACTAACGCGCCGGTGAATGTCGATAGAATGTTTATGATTGCCCACTAAAAAATCTCGGAGTCGTAATATATTCGCGCGCTGATTACGGTGGTCGATAAAGCTGATCGTGGAACCAACACCAAAAGAGAGAGAGAAGAAAGTTTACCAACTTGGTGATTATTTGCAGTGCATGAAAAAGATCTTGCAGTATTTCACAACGAAGGGAGAGAAGCAGTACAATTGTGTCCCATTCACTCGCATTTATTAAGCGTTTTAAGGTCCCACTAGTCACACAAAAAACCCCTTAAATTTGAACTGGTTCAAAGGTGGACCACACTACTGTCACCATTTTTTGTTTAATGTACTCGTGTTACTTTAAAAATTTTAAAGTATTTGTATGTAAATTTTGTACTCTGTTCTGGTATTATGCTGTATGACCTGGAAACTTACCAACAATCCCATCCTGGTATCAGGATCAGCAAAGAAAGAAAGTTCGTCAGAAACATTGTCTTCTTTGAGGAAAGTCCAAAGATCGTGGACCAAATTTCGCCCCTTCACACTCCATTAATAGGGCAAGGTTCAGTATTAACAAATATATACACTATGTACAATCAACAGCAAGTCCAAGTTGGCTTCAAGTTCACCAGACAATACAAGTCCAAAAGGAAAAACCACTGGAGTAGCTTTCCCGAAAAATCTTCAGAGGCAATAGAAATCCGAATCATTGTTCTAATCATTGTTACCATCTAATAGAAGTATTCGCTGTGAGAAGTCGTAGTTAGAAGTAACTTTTCAGTTCACCAACCCTGAGGTACAAAGGGTCACAGGAACAATAGTCTATCTTGTGTTAACTGATGGAAGTTCATCTCTCCTTTTGAAGAAACGTGTAGCATATGTAATAAGGGCATTAAATGCAGCCTGAGATTGAACAAGTAAGGATTTATTTTCACTAGTGAAGAGTCTTGCAATAAGTTGAAATTCTTGTCTATAGTCCAAACAGTAGTGACAATCAAGTAAGCTATGATCCACGTTCTCTTCAGCCCACACAAACAAAGTGCACTTGGAGACAGTCCTGGTTTAAACAGTTTACTGTTAATGCTGCCATGACCCGACAGTAGGAATGTGCCGTGCAATCCTGGAGAAACCATAAAAATTCTTTCCTGAACTCTCCAACTAAACGTAAAAATTCTCTGCCACTTTTCAATGTAGATGGAATGCAGTCTTCTCCTTACAGAAGCCAAAGAAACACTCAAATCAAACTGCACATCTTCCAAGGAAACAGGGTGTACTTTTTTTCAGATGATAATTCAAGATCTGTATTGGATCTCATAACGTACTGGTAGCTTTCCCAACGAAACCTGTAAGGCCACAGTAGATGTAGTCCTAAATGCTCTAGACATCATCAGGAGAGCAGCACGCTGGGTCTATAACAACTGCTTAATCACAGCAGACTTAGTAGCTCTATAACCCCAAGAACCGGCAGCATAGGTAATAATAGACAAAAAGGCATCATTGTAATATAGTCTGAGAGAGTGATCTCTCGGACCCCACTCCTTTTTGGTTACTAATCGCAATCTTGCTAGAATTGATTTACACTTTCTTTTATCTACTTTACATGAGGCAGAAAACTTAAGGTGTCATCAAGGCAGATGCCTAAATACTTAGTTGTACAATTATACTTAATGGACTGCCCTCGATACTTGATCAATGGAGGACCCCCTGTCTAGCTTACCCTTCAACAACATCTGATACACACTTTAAAAATCCATAATCCTTGGATTATATGACCGATTTACATTATTTCTTTATACAGACTGGATAAAGAAATAAAGATCTACCCATAGAAATTACGGAGGACGCGCAATTAAGTTTCGATGGCCATTCTTAAATGGTGCTGGAAATTTGAGAATGTCCTAGAGGTTCAGCGTGCATGTGAAAGATATGGAACACGAGCACCTACTCGTCTAACAATAACCTTGAGCGATAAATTTTGGGAACATGGAACTGTACACAATAAGACAAGCAGTGGGAGGGAAAGGACATGAAGAAGTATTGAAAACGTTGAAGCTGTCGTGAATGCATATGAAAGTTCGCCAAGAAGTCAACAAGACGGTGTTCACAGAACTACAAATGAGTCGATCGAGGTGTTATAAGAATCTTAAAGTAAGATGTCATTAAAGTACATAAGATCTCGATTACTGCATGCGTGCAATACTGGAAAATGATCCAGATCGACGAACACAATTTTGTGAGTGGTATTGTCATAAAAATGGTGGAATCAGTGCTTTTGCGGATGCAGTTGTATGATCAAGGGAAACCATTTTCAAACTGAATGGACATTTTAAAACCTTCACCTCATTTTGCGAAAATGATGTTAACCTACCAGGGATAACTATGTGGATGGAATCTCCTCTCGCGGATTATCAGACCTTGTAGATTCAATAGCACTTTTACTGGACAGAATTATCTTGAAATGTTAAGGAATTATGCAGTACTCAATATCAGAAGCGTGTTTCAGATACGATGGTGTCTTTTTAACAGAATGGCCCACCTCACATTTTCATTCACAATGGATTGGTCGCAGAGGAGGTGTTTCTAAATACCCTCTAAGATCTCCAGACCTCAGTCCCTTGGCCTTTTTTTCATGGGGATACCTGCGAATAAGGTGTGCGCTCAAAAAGCAAAAACATTGGAGAAACGGTGGATGATAATACAGCAGGAAACACGTGGAATTTCAAATTACTTGTGCACTGTTGTATGTAGGAGTGTTGAAAAAAAAAGAGACGTTATG
This sequence comes from Mastigoproctus giganteus, assembly GCF_048544385.1. Classification (NCBI taxonomy): domain Eukaryota; kingdom Metazoa; phylum Arthropoda; class Arachnida; order Uropygi; family Thelyphonidae; genus Mastigoproctus; species Mastigoproctus giganteus. The sequence goes on along the minus strand of NC_143586.1, from coordinate 164,806,724 downwards.
CATTCCGGAAGAGGACATTTTGCACATCTTAAATAATTTATTTTCTTTAAAGTACAAGCACATAATTCGTTCAAACATATAATCCGTCTGTTAAAAAAAAAACCAAGTATTTAAATTTGTTATGAGATTCACAAATTATGAATTTTTAAAATGTGTATACATAATTCTGACTCCCCCTATACATTCCGACAAATTCGCTCTGTATATTCCGTTCTTGGAACTTTAAGATTTATCAACAACATCTTGGTGTATCATGTACTTGAAATGCAACCCAAGAAGAATGCCTTCGTTCAAGAATATGATCCTAATATTATGCATCTGTATATCTCATTCCTTCGTGTTTCTGGATTCTGAATAAAAATGTTCCAATCTCGTTAGAGATGCTGCAGATTTCCCTTTTTTATGGTCTGCCCACATTTTCAAACTCAGAATGTCGCATATTTTAAGAATTTGGATACGTTAAAAACTCTTATTTGCTGTAAATCATTCTTGACAGGTATGTTTCAATACAGCAGAATTCAATGCATTTGGAAAATAGCAATCCCAAACTAACTTATTCACTCGTGAGTGAATTAAAAAAAAGGACACAGAGTGTAGAAAGGCGGAAAGGAGAACCTATGGTGTCCTATCTCAGATTTATAGAATATTTCTTTGTACTCGGGGAAGGATAATCATGTTACCTTCGCCTGTGACCGACTAACTCAGCCACGTCGTGAGAAAGGCCCATAAAAATTCCTGGCGTCAGTGAAAGGATTCGAACTCAGATCTTTTCTCTCCCGGTGTGGGGGAGGACGGTGATTATAGCACTTGTGGTACCCAAGAGCGCACAAATTGCATTAGAAAGAATGTGTCCAAGAACCATACCTTAAAAAATTCGTCGAGCTTTCTAAAAGGATTCAAAGACTAATAAAGCGTCTCATGAGATTGGCAAAAATATGAGGAAATACTTCAAATATGTGGGCTACAAAGGTCGATAACTAGACGTTGGAGAGGGGATTGAATTGAGAAATAATAAGGCTCTGAAAGGAGAAAGTAAAATAATTGAGGGTGGAATTTTTATGGTCCCTAGTTCTGGAAATGATTCTAGAACCAGGAGCCATAAATCCAAATTACGGGGTAAGAATCTGCACGGGCCAGTTCTGCAGAAGCTCTCCGACTGTCCTTAAAGTCACGACTCGTAGCAGAAATCACCTTATCATCATCAGCAGCAAAGCGTTTTTCAAGAAAAAAGAACGAAGTTCTTTTCTCAGGAAAGGGAAGGGCAGGAAAGAGGAAGCAATCCGAGGAAGCAATCCCGAAAGGTCAGGAGCATTATCGTGGAGCAGGAGCACACCTTTTGACAGTTTTCTCTGTCTTTTTTATTTTATAGCAGCATCCAGTTTTACGAAGAGGTTGGAATAATACTTCGCCGTCACAGTATCTTTTTTTCTTAAATCTAACAAATAATAAGCTCTAATTTTAAATTAACAGATTAAAAAATGGCCTTTTTGACCTTTTTTTAAATCTGTTAATATTACACTATGCTGATCCTAAAAAACTAACAGTATCACCTTGCCAGAGCTTGGTTGCACCTTCTGCTTTTTTGTGGAGGATGGTGATTCTGTACGCTTCCATTGTTTTGACATTTCTTTAGTTTCGGGATCATAGTGAGGGATCGAAGTTTCATCTTTGGTGACTAGCAGTGAAAAAAAAAATCCTCTTCCTTTTCCTGGCACACTGACAACATTTCGTGTGCACATTTTGCCCTTTCCTTCTTCTTCTTCTGGTAAATGGTCGGAAGTCTGGGACCCATAGAGCAGACTCCTCTACTCCTTTGCAACTGTTAATGTATGACGTTCTCCACAGACCCAACACTAATTTGGAGCTCTACAGCCTGTTCTTTGATGCCAGTACGGCGATCTTCCAAGATTATTGCCTCCTTTTTGCAACACCCTCTTCCGCAACAACAAGTACTGGGGGGGAGGGTCTTGGAATTTCTTCATTACGCACTGAAGTTCTTCCACATTTGAATTTTTTGTTTATTCCAATGTGCAACAACACCTGGGCAGTCTTCTCTATAAACAGCTATTATTTCTTCGTAGATTGTTTTGGGTGCTTTCCCTTACATAAAGAGGAACCGAATCACTGATCTGTATTCCACTTTATCCATTGTGACACTTCACTTCATTCAGCGCTGCAAAGACAAAAAATAAATTGTCAGATGGAGACCAAAAGGTATCAAACAAAAAAAAATTACCTTTCTATCACAACTACTTTTGGGTGGATATAAATCTTTCTTTTCAATCTCCTCGTATTATATCTCAATTAAGATAATAATGGAAAATTAAATATCCTAAATTAGAAACTGGTGGTTATACTTAAGAAATACGAGTAGATTAACATAAAATTTGAACTTAATTCTTAAATTACACTAACCTTCATAATTTTATAAAAGAATTTTTTAACAAGGGGTTTGGTCACACCGGCTCGCGTCAGCTCCCCCACCCCCCCAAGATCCCTCAATGCAGTTCTGGAAAGAATGCATTTAGAATGGATTATCCCAAATGGTGACTATCTGAAATATCTGCTGTCCCTGCTGTTGATATCATCATTTTAAGTCGTAAAAAAGTTCAGAGATGTAGGAACAGAACTCAATAACCCAACACAACTGGCCCAATTGAAATGGCCAAAAGGACAACCCGGCAATTCAAGTGTTAAACGTAAAAATGCCCTGCTTAGCTTATTTTCAAATGATTTTCCTTTTTCATATTTTATTCCTTAAACTTCGTGCCCGCAAAACACGCAACTGATCTGAATCGCATGAGGAAAAGCATCGAATACGCTTTTAATTTCATTAGGAAAATTGCGGGTAGTTACTTTAAATGAAAGGACTCAAGCTAAGTACAGTTATTTCCAGTGCTACTGATAACCAAACAGTCGTAATGGAGATGGTTCCAAGTAAATCAATTGCCTCGTAAACGAAGACGTCCAATCAGAATACAATTTATGTTGAGTATGGTGCCAGTGAGTTTTATGAGTTTTCTGACTATTTCAGGTCATCCAACGTTGTCACAGTAACACAGGCATCATCGCTGTGCACCACCAGAAAACACGCCGTGGGTGGACGCTGCAGGCGTGTTTTCTGGTGGTGCAGAGGTAAATGACGACGCCATTGTGTCGCTCTTCCCACCTGCACAGATATTATGAGGAATTCTGAGTCATCTGGAGTTTGTTTACGTAGCAGTGCATTTATCTAACTGGGGCTCTGTCCAGAAATGAACAGCTTCAAGAGTTAGCTTTCAGTTAGTTTTGGAATGCGGGAATTTCCCTAATTGATAACTTATTCTAAATACAAAATAAAGCAAGTATTTGCGTAGTTTGTGTAACAATTGTAAAACACTTATTAATAAATCCAAATTAGATTTCAACAGCCTAAGAGTAGGAAAGCATTCTGATCTCTTGCCAAAGCTATTGACCGCAACTTCTGCCCATCTATACTACCACCACTGTTAAAATCTGCAGGTTCTACTGCCTCCTCAGCTGAAGATAAAACCGATTTACTAGCATCCTGTTTTTCTTCTAACTCTTGGTAACCAGCTCCTACTATTCCCAGTTCACTCCCTTCAATGCCTCCTGTTGTCTTCCGTCAAGAGAATGTCAGAAGGATTTTGAACAACGTTGCTGACCATAAAGCTCCAAGTCCTGACGACATGTCTACGATTGTTCTCAAAAACCTCTGCTCCTGACCAGTGTCGCTTTGTTTATTCCACTGGTGTTTTTCCTTCTGCTTGACAATTTACTCATAAGCAACCAGTTCCTAAAAAAGGTGACAAATCCCTTCCATCCAATTATCATTCCACTGCACTTACCTTTATTCTTTCCCAAGTAATGGAGAAATTCATTAACTGCGCCACTTCCTAAACTGTTTCGAAACCTACCATCTGATAAATGATTGTCAATATGGATTCTGTCCGTTTCGATCCACTGGTGATATTTTGGATTGTTACTCATCTTTGAACAAATTCAATGGAAAGAATTTTGGCGAAAATCAAGCAGATTCTCTTGACATTTCAAAGACTGTTGATAATGTTAACATAAAAGGTCTTCTAAACTTGTTTAGAAGACATTTTATGTTAACATTATGTTTTTTTCAATTGGGTATCCAGTTAGCTCTCCGACCACTCGTTGCACATTAATGATAGATGGCTCTTTGTCTTATAATATTTTCACTAATGCAGGTGTTCTCCCCAAGGTTGTTCCTTGTCCGACTGACTCTTTTCCTCTTATATTCTAATACTAATGACTTTCTTCCACCGACTGGAAATCCTATCCATAGTTTTTCGGATAATAGTACAATACATTCCACCTCTCTCAGGCTTCTAGATGAAATTTCCATATTAATTAAGGACCCATCTTTTATAAATTCTCTCCACTTTCTGTTTCCGTAGAATGCCTTTTCTATAGATGCTTCAGTGGGCACTGTAATCTGTAATCCCTCCTCCTCTGTCTTTAAAACCAATCCGAACACGTGCCGCAACCAGTCAACATTCCCTTTCTGTCCAACTTCAATTAAGAAAACCAACTTTTTTTTTCTTCTTCATTTATCCCTTCAATTTCCGTTTTCTGGAACAACGTTCCTTCAAATGCATTTCCTGAAAATTACAAACCACAGAAGTTCTAGTCGAATATCAACAAGTACCTTCTTTCATCCTTTTTACCTTCAATCCAAGCATGGTAGGAAGTGATATAAGCCCTCGTTGGTAGCCCAGTTGGTATAATCACCCTCCTCCTCATACTGAATAGAAAAGAACTGAGTTCGAATCCCATCGATACCATTCGGTAGGAATAAGAATTTTTGTGGGTAGTTTTCACAATGTGGCTAAGTTAGTTGGTCTCAGGCAATGGTAGCATTGTCTTATGTCCAGCAAACAGCATATCAACCCTAAAAACACACTCACAAACAACTGTCATCACAGCTGATGATTTTGCCGGTACAGTATAAGATTTCATCAAGGTTCTCGTAACCATTGGTGGAAAAACAGATCAGATTTTAAACTTGACAAATATGAAATCCATTATGTTTCATAACAGATTTAAGAAAGTTTATATGAAGAGTTAATCTAAAACTCTCGAATCTTACACTAGTGAGAGTTGAAAGCAATTGAAGTAGCCAACGATGCTTCAATTATGTGATTTTCATTTATCAGAAATTCTAGGAGACAGAAGCCAGTTAATTATTTGTTCTTCCTTGCATAATAAATACACTTATTAAAGACAAACGAGCACTAATTAGCTCTCATTAACAACCTCTGTCGAGTCAAAAGCGTGCACATTAGGAGCGCTTAGTTCCTCAATTGCGAAGTTCCTAGATGTTTGTAAGCGAAAGGGATTGGCCAGTTTCCCTAATTCGTCTTGTTGTTGTTTGGTTTTGGGAGCATCAGCGACTAAGGCCATTCGTGTGCTGAACGTAAAATATCAACTGCGAACGGATTAACTTGATTCTAACTGTGGGTTAGTCTCCCTCCACTACGAAAAAATACTGTTGTGGGGAAAAAATTACAAATGGAACAAAACCAAATGAAACTGTTATGTGTTGAGAACCAAATTAGTTAGGGAGCGGCTCCCGACTTGTGGTACACATACTGCTAGTGATAAGTATACTGATATACAGCGGTTCGTGGTAGAAATTATCATTTACAAAAAATACAAATAATTGGCTGTTCAATAATTTTTGTTTTGTTAGTTCTGAACCGAAATTATTTATGTTAGAAAAATTCTAGAGATGACGCTAGCATAGCTTTCTAAGACCTTATAGCTTTTATCACCTAGTAATACTCTTCATGTTCCTTCATCCAGAGAAGCAAGGTACCTCGGCGTGTACCTGATCGATATCCACGCTACAGTCAAAAGAATAATCATCATCATCAGCCATTTTCAATCCACTGCAGGATGAAGGCCTCTTCAGCAACTTCCAGTTCCTTCTGTTTTGTGCAATGGCCATCCATTTACTACCCATGAACTCTTCAATTTCGTCTGTCCATCTCCGTTGTTGTCTTCTAGCTCCTCTTGGGTACCATTCCGTTATTTTCTTAGTCCACCTATCACATTTCTTCGAGCTATGTGTCCTGCCCAAGTCCATTTCAGTTCTTTAGTTTTGATAAGAATGTCCTTTACTTGAGTTTGCTGCCTAATCCATGTGTTTCTCTTCTTATCTAGCAGTCTGATTCCTAATATAATTCGTTCCATTCTTCGTTGTGTAGTTCTCAGCTTCTCTTCCATTCTTTTGGTGAGTGCCCAAGTTTCACTTCCATAAGTCATGGTGGGGAGTATACATTGGTTCAAAAGAACAATACTAATGATCAAATTAGAATTTTTTTAAACTAACCATAAATATATCAAATTTCAGCCCCAAGAGAAAATCACACTCTGCTCTCCCTTGAAACCAGAATAACTTTCGGGCTCCTTTCTCCCCTGAACATGCAAGAAACGAAGCAGAACTATTCTCTAACGAAGGATTACTTTCTTTACAACGATGCTCATTGAATTGAGGAGGGTTCTTAAGTACTAAAATATCTCTTCATACTCGCAAAGTACCAGTATGGTCCGCTCTGAAATTCTTGCGAAATCTAGTAGCAAAAACTATCGCCTTTCATCCACCAAACAAACCTTCTGGTTTATGTCTTTGAGTAGCAATAACACAGGCTGTGGGTTAATTGCACTAACCCACCGGCTGCTGTAATCGAGTTTTGTTTTTAACTTTTCCTCACCAGTTTAGTCGGCTTCTTATCACTGCGCACCCCAGTGGTTTACGATTTACCTTTTTCGCCAACGCATTCACATCAACTCTTTCCTTCCAGTTCTTTGGCCGTTTCTGTCTTTCGTTCCTCCCATCGAAATAAACCGCGATCACCCTTAACGATGTTTTAATGACACTCTCCAGACGGTGTCGTGTAGCGTCTCAACTGATGTCACTTCAGCAGTTGCCATGACGATGTCTCGTGGCAACGAGGGTATCGACATCTGTTCTAGCTCCGGACTCTGACACCATTTAATAAAAGTTGACTTCACAAAGGCTGTTCTTCGGTAGCCTTAGCAAATGAGATGGCCCCGGCAGACAATAGCAGTGCCGGAAACTACAACACTATTAGGAAGTAGATAACGAGGGGGAACGGGGGGAAGAATTGGAGGCTAGTTTAGGGTCTCTGTTTAACTTTCTAAAGACATTACAACGAAGACAACAATTGGAATAATAAATTAAGAATTTCTTCTTTCTGTCCACGAAATAGTAGATTGCAAATAAAACATAAATTGAGGTTTGTTCATTTGGCTTCAAGTCACATCAGAGGAAAGGAGAATGAGCCAGACTTCGAGCCATTTACTCTAGATTAAAGAAGTGTTTCATATGTGTAGTGTATTATTTAAGACAAGCGATTATCAGAAACAATATAAAAAGAAACCAAAATATCGTATTTCCGGCTAAAACATTCACAGAAAGCAGTTGCACAAATTACTTCACTCCCTCAGTTCATATAAGTAGGTAGGAAAGACAACACAAAATACAGTGCCTTAAAGCGAGAGTTGTTTGGAATTTATACCGAGGCGATGAAGGCCACGAGGTGTCGCGTGTCTAAGTTGCAGGTATTTACTGTCGGTTTCCTATTTATACTGGATGAAAAACCATCGAGATTTAACACACACAAAAGCTTACCTCAGCTTGAGGTAAAAGCAAACCAGGCCATGACTAAGCTCCAAAACTGGGCTAGGATCCATGACTTAAAAGTATCTTCGGAAAAAAATACCTTGGCGTTGTTCTTAATAACAATCTTTCATTCAAGCATCACCTATCCTAAATTCGCACAAAAATAAAAGGATACGCTGCCCTACTAGCAAGAATAGCACGACGGGACTGAGGGTTATCAAAACATACCCTCAACGTGTATTATAAAACAGGCTCCCTCCCAGCCATCTTGTAACCTGCTCCAGCTTGGTACACCAAAACAGCAATGGTTGTAAATCGGCGGACCCTGTACGCAATCCAAAGAACTGTGTTGCTCACTATCACGCGAGCCTGTAGCACCACAAGAACTAACGCCATGCAGATCCTGGCAGGGTCCTTCCCCCTAGACTTGGCAATTGCAAACAGTGGAATCAAGTACCATATAGTGAAGGGACTCCCCTGCACCTTCCTAGATTACACGGTTAACAACAGCACGCCATGCAAAGAGGAAAAGAATAGGCTTCAGGACCACATCGCCCGGATCTGGCAAGGTCGTTGGACTGAAATCACCAACGGCTGTATCACCAAAAAATTCATCATCCCGAACCTGGGGAAAATATTCCCGAAAACGCCCACTTGGTTCAAACCAGGACTCCACACATCCATGGCGCCTTCCAAGAAAAGCTAGCCCAGCTGGGATTGGAAGAAGACCCGAGATGCGTGTGTGGTGAAGCGGAGAGTTGGACACATGTCATGTATAACTGCCCAAACTATGAGGACCTGCGATGTAGGTTAATGACAACAATAAAGTACTTCCCAAAAAAATATGGATCACATTTACTGGACTCGAATGAAGAATATGGAGCACTATCAAACTTTGCTCAGCAGCTCTTCACCAAGCGAAGAACACTCATCGCCTTACAAGAGCGACATAAAAATTGATACAGAACACGCAACGCAACGAAATGCCTACGTCCTCACCAACCCTCCCAAGGTGAAGCCAGACAGGATAACAACCAGAAAGCCGGACTAAACAAAACAAGAAAACCGCAATGACTAAATGGAAACGACAAACTCTCTCTTTCCCCGTGCACCACAGTGCTCCATGGGGTGGTGACTCCTGAAATTACTACCTAAGTACAAGAACTGCAACGGACATCCTCTGAACCTTGGTCGGTTCCCTTGAAAGCTGAGGAAGGCCATCTGGCAAACGAGGCTGGACATCTGTTCCCCCTTTTTCAGGCTTTTTCCCCCTTTCCCAGGCTGGGGCGACGCTTTCGCTGTCCCCTCCCCCTCCTGCCACCCCACTTTCCCTTCTGGTATGGCATGGGCATGCCCACTGAAAAACGAGGGACTACCTTCCCTATCAGTGGGCATGCCCATGCCATGCCAGGGTGGTGACTCCTGAAGTCACCTTCTGCCTCCCCTCCCAAAACTTTTCCTACACAGCGTATTACCCCACAGATCCAAATCTAATACACCAAAATTACTGCCCGAACTATTAGATCTCTAGAGAAACTCATTCAGCGAAAACCCCACTCAATGTTTAAACAAACCGTATTATTAAGCAAACCGCGAATAATTTTTTTTTTTTTAGGTCCTAGCCACTGAAATCTCAGGAAAGTAAGTGGCACCTGCCAGAGTACAATTAGTCTTACTGGTACAATCTGCCGGCGTCCCTGTCGCTGGGTATGGTAACGTCGAGTCCCACTAGGGGCCCGGCGACTAACAGGACGGATGAACAATTGGCACAACATACACCTGGTCCAGAATTTCATTCCTATATCCATGAAAAAATTGGTGCTGTCTGCATCAGGAGCTTGGACAACCTGCAGGTTATAGGTTACGAACCCTTGATTCTTTTGTTGTGCCCTCCTTTGCTATACGACAGATTCTGTGTGAATAGATAATATCCACTTCTTCGGATTCCTTATGAAAGTGCTCCTAACCCAAGCAGATGGTTGGGTGGCTCATGATCTGCGGTTTCCTAAGGCTTATGGGAAAAAGTTTCTTCGTCTGCATTACTTTGTTGTATCACTAAATAAAAGTTTTTTGAGTTTGTTTAAAGGTTTTATGGCGCATTAGCGGCTGGATAAGAAGATAGAGTACGCCAAGAAGAAGATAGAGTACACCTATAGATATCGGGTAGTGGGAAAAAAAAAAGAAATTAAAGCCTTTATTAAGTTCATTTTAGGCGTTTAGAAAATATACTAATGTCTATGTTTAGTATTATTGTGTTAGAGGTGTTCCGGCATGGTTAAAATAACTAAGACAACTGCATCACTGTTCTTTGCACCTTCAAAGAGTTATGCAAAATGCCTCAGACGCAAAACTCCTCCACGACCGCCTTTTTTTTTTTTTTTTTTTTTTTCTCTGAATATCCATTACCTTGAATTAAGACTACTTATGATCGTCCTCGGTTTCCTGTCCTTCAACTAACTCCTAATCCACTGATGGATCTTTCCTGTCATTTCGACTGCTCTGATTTATACGATAACCTCAAGTGAAACTGTATCAAAAGCTTTACTAAAATCCAGACAGACATCGAGTGGCCACTTTATTTGGTACATTTATTGAACAGCGAGTAGGTCCTCCCTTTTTAACCTTCGGAATAGCCTGGATTCGTCGTGGTACGGGCTCAATAAGATGCCAAAAGCGTGCCACAGGGATGCTGGTCAGTGGATTAATGGTTGATTGGATTAACAGTTGAGATCTGGTAACCGAGGAAGCCACCGCAGTAGGGTGAATTCACACATTTTTCTGAACCAATTCTGTGCAGTCCTGGTCTTGTGACATTGCGCATTATTCTGTTGGACCGTTAGGATGAACTGTTGTCCGCACACAAAGGTTTCTGTGCCACTGATATTAACCACGTATGAGTAAAATAATAATTTAACAATAAAATTACTGTTATTATTATATATATGAAAACACGTCAAAGAGCAGCACTGATCACTAGCTTCTTGCCGGATGAAACCTCCTACTTCTGCTGCAACAAATGCTATGCCACAACTTTACAGGACAGTTGCCTACCTTTATAATATAAGCAGACCGAACACCAAAAGAAAGCCAATATTTACAGAGGAAGAAGTATAGATTTAAATGTCAAGTTGCTGGACCAACGGTGCCGCACCCGTTTGCGTTTTCCATCGTGTTATTTTCCGCTAATTCGTCAAAAATTGTGCCAAAAGAGAAACACCAAACAAACGAGTGATAGAACAAGCAGCACTGTTGCCTCTATCGTTCTCTCAACTCCACAACACCGCCTCCGCCTTAAGAGTTCCTTTCTCTGATGTTATAGGGATAATACCGCATTCCTTGTTGTCTCCAGATGAAATAATGTCTTGAATCCGTTTGTAGGCTAAAACGGGACCCAGAGAACAGAACCGTAAACCAGTTGTCGGGGGTGGATCACATGTTCATACCACCAGTTTCGAAGAGCTCTGCGGTGGTTTACGATTAATGGAATAAATACAAACCACTGGCTTCCTTGCGTACAGTCCACTTGAATTTGGCCTTCTTACCACAGTCCAGTTGGAAATGTTTTCGCCTGTGGACACCGCAACCTCAAGAGACAGTGATGATAGGATATCATAGAGTTCCATTTTCTGTTAGAGCCAGATAGTGGTCTGTTCTAGTTGATATAGCCCTCGGGTGACCCTGGCCAGGCTTTTCTTCTAATGGACTATGGAAGCAGTTTATCCTGAAACTGCTTCCATAGTGCCGAGTCGACACTGCCTTGACACATTAAGCAACGTGCTACTACCGTTGCGACTGCCTGGCTTTAAGTTGTCCAACGCCCACCCTCTCAAAGAATCATCTAAACGACGATGACTTGCCTTCCTGAGTACTGAAGATGTGGCTATCGCACTGAATAAGCCAAAACACGGGAATGAAGTGCTGTGGCCACAATCTGAATATTTAAAGGCATACATAATTTGCATAATATGCAGCTTTGTAAGGTGGTAGATTCATATTGGATACTCGGATTCCAATTGTTCAATATCTAATCGATTCCTATTGGTTATTGAACAATCTTAGAGTAAAAAACTTGCTCTTGTCCAAACGGTAGTCGAGCACTCTGGTCTGTTGCCAAAGTTATTGGTCGAATTTTTACCCATCTGCCCTCCCTCCTCTGTTAAAACCTGATGGTTCCAGTTCCACCTCAGCTAAAGATGAAGCTGACCTGCTTGCATCCCACTTTTCTTCTAACCCTTGTATTGAGGATCCTGGTAAACCACCTCTTACCAATCTCAGTACACTCCACTCAATATCTCTTGTGGTCCTCCGTAAAAAGGATGTCAGAAGAATTTCGAACAGTCTTCGTGCCAAGAAAGCGTCAGATTCTGACGACATTTCAACACTTGTTATCAAAGCCCATGCTCCAGAGTAATGTTGCCTTTGTCTTTCACTTTCTTATTCTACCTGGTTGTGTTTTTCCTTCTGCTTGGAAAATTGCTCGTATCTCTAAAAGGTGACAAACCCCTTCCATTCAATAGCGTCCCATTACCGTTATTTCTTCTCTTTGTGAAGCAATAGACAAAAACTAAAACTATTATTTTTAGGCCACCCGAATAAATACATTCATCTGCCGTGCATACGTCCGTAAATTGCGTGTGTTCTATGGTCGATTTGTCTGTTTTGCTGGACGAAAAACCAGAGTTGCCGGTGGAAAAAACCTTGCTATCTACGCCTGAGACTTTTACTCAGCCACGGAGTGAAAAAAGCCCATTAAAGTTCCTCGCGTCATCGACGGGATTCGAACCCTGATCTTTTCTGCCCAGTGTGGGGAGGACAGTGACAATATCATTTTGCTACCGCGCAGACCGCAAAGCAATAGAGAAATCCATTGCTTTTCAACTCCTAAACTACCTTTAAACTGCCAACTCCTCAATCATCTAGAAACCTTCCATCTGATCAATGATCGCCAGAGTGGATTTCGCGTCGATCCACTGATGATGTACTGCTCTATATTACCTATATATGGAAAAAATTCAATGGAAAAGTTTGGTGAGACTCAAGCAGTTGCTCTTAACACTTCAAAGGCTATTGATGGTCTTTAAACAAACTTCCATCTTACGGATTGCCAACTCTTTTTCTGTAATTCGGGATTCCTTGTTTAAACTTCTCAAATCCACTACCTTAAATGCTAATCTCCAAGTAATTCTCCAATGGGGTAAAGATAACTCAGTTAATTCAATTCTTCGAAAATTCAGTCCCGTCTTAGATCTGGCACATAAAGAGTCTGTTGCAATTTTACTTATTTTCGATGTCACAGATTTTTCGACAAGACCACATATCTCTATTAGGATTACTCTGAAATCTAACTTTTCTTTTCATAAGACCACAAATATTGCTTCTTCTGGATCTAAAAACTTCCTTTTCTCGCGTTATTTTTCTCACTCTGTACAAAACTCAAATCCGCCCTACTATGGAATATTGTTCCTCATCCCGGGAATTTCCCCAAATTCCCGGGATGAGGGACAGGCATTTTTCTCTCTCAGGCATTTTTCCATCCATGCTTGCTGCACCGCTGTGCATAATTCCGTCGCATTCCTCGGTGGAGAATCCAAAGCTCGAACCGACCTTTCCATAACATCCCAAAGATGCTCTACTGGATTCATTTCCGTTGAACGGGGAGGCCATTCCATGGTGGTAAAATCTGCGGAATGCTCTTCGATATTCTAGTAACCACAGCTCTGTGGGAAGGCACATTGTCCTGCTGGAAGATTCCATTGCCCTGTTGGTGCACAATGACCATGAAGGGATGAAAATGATCTGCAAAGATGGACACGTAAGCTGGACCTTTCAGAGATGTGTCTAGACGTACCAGAGGTCCCAACGCATGCCAGCTGATCACGCCCCAGACCATTACCGACCATCCACCTGCCTGAACAGTTCCTTGTTCACATGACGGGTGCATAGCTTCGAGCGGTTTCCGCCAGATACGCATCCTCCTGTCCGCTCGAAATAACTGGAAACGGAACCTATCGGACCAAGAGACCCGTCTCCAATCATCCAGGGTCCAGAGCCGATGTTCTTTCGCCCGGTTGATTCATAGAGTCCTGTGTCGTGGTGTTAGCAATGGAACTGTGGTGGGTCGGCGGCTCATGATCGACTGATGGTCTTGGTGGATATGTTTCTGGCACCTCCCTCGTTGAAGTCGGCTGTGATAAGTGCCACTGTCGCTCTCTGGTTAAAAAAATAAAATAAAATAAATAAAGAAATAAAAAGACACAGAACACGCGTGGAGAGGATTCAAGGAGAACCTCCCTCAGGAACCTGCTCACTACTAATCATCTAAAACCAGCGATCGCAAGAATAATCCCATGGAGATGCGGATCTTCCCATGATGAAGAGAACCACAGCCATTGATAACAGACTAACAACGGACCTGACCAGTGTTCATAGCTGAGGACAAATCTGGATATTAAAGGCTACCGATGACAGAGAAGACCGACGAAGATAGAGAAACTCCAAGTTGCTGCCTTGACGGAGCCATATTGGCTCAAGGCTCTGCACTCTCTTGTGCAGTGCAATTCTTTTACTCCCACACCCGGCAGGGGGGGAGGTTCTGGGTTGCTGTCTCCTCTCTTTCCTGCCACACCATTCCTTCCCTCTGGTGGGGCATGGGCATGCCTCACTGAATAATTGGGGGTCACCTACCCTATCGACCCTCTTCTTCCTATTTCACCCCCCACCTTCACTCTTTTCTCCCATCACTTTCTCTTGCACAGTGTATAGCCCTACAGGTCCAAATTTAAAATACACCAAAAAGATTTCGCCCAACCTTTTAGGCACTTCAGAAACAGGCCTTCAGCGTCAAACCCCATATCAGCGCGTGAACTAAAATCAACCGCGGTCGTTCAAATTTTATTTTAGGTCCTAGCCACTAAAATCCCAGGAAAGTAAGTGGCAGGACCTGCCAGAGTACAATTGACTCAATGGTAACACCCGGCTAGCCTCCACGTCGCGAGGTATGGGCAACGTCGGGTTCCATTAGGGGCCTGGCGGCCAATAAGCCGGATAAACAATGGGCACAACATATAACACTACTCATGACCCACACACTTCTAAATCTCTGGCTTTGACAGGGTACTGTCACCGATACATAGAACATTCGCGGAGATGGGAGAAATCCCAGGAGCCGCTAGACCTTCAATATACCTCATACCTCTTTGGTTGACACTGTCGCTTTCCGGTTGGCACAATAAGCCAGATGAACAATGGGCACAACAGCCTACACTATACACGATCCACACACTTTAAATCTCTGCCTTGACAGGGTACTGTCACTCGATACAGAGAACACCCCGGAGATGGGAGAAATGCGAGGTGCCGCTAGACCCTCAACATACCAAAATCTCCGGTTGGCAAAAGGACAAGACATCCCAAGAGACACTGAGTATGACTCACCTACAATGATCAATCCTCATGGGCACTCAAAGACAAATTGAGATAACCCAACCCAGCCAAACAACGATGGTGGACGCAGCGCCTGGCTGACAGTGATTCGCCATCAGCTGAGACAAATAAGGAACCAATCTCTGCAAAGAAAACAACTAAAGCAGGAATAAGAAAATACAAGTACGGGGCTAGCCTCATAAATGATGCAACTAGAAACGACGAAACAAAGTGCAGCTTAATTTCCAAATGCCATATGGCGACCTGAAGAGGGCACCCTAGCTCCCTTCATCTTTGAATTACATTTCCCTGGGGGGTAGGGAGGGGACTGGTTTTTCCCCTCGTCTCCTCCCCTCCTCGCCACCCCCGCTTTTCCTCTCTAGTGGTGCATGGGCCTGCCCCACTGAAATCTGGGGCCACCTTCTCAATTGGCCCCATACTTCTGTCTTTCTCCCCCCCATTCTTCACTCTCCCTCCCCTCTCCATCTGTACGCTAGCGAAAACCCCACACACCTAAATTTAAGCATGTCAAATCACCTTTCGCCCATATTTTGGGCTTTTCAAATTCAAGCGACACCACCATCGCGCAATCGATTAGTTAAAATTTTTTTTTTTATCGGTTCTAGCCGCCGAAATCTCAGGAAACTACGCGGCAGAACCTGCCAGAGTAAATGAGTTTACTGGGTTCCTGGTCCAGCGGCTAAACGACCAGATGAACAACGGTACACGACATCACATAGATACAAAGCCCACACACTTTTAAATCTCTGGCATTTCCCAGTGAACTGGTATACCCACAATGAAAGCAACGCTGAGATGGGGGAAACCCCTGGTGCCGTTAGACATCAATACACTTTCACTTTCTCCGGTTGGCTGAAAATGATATCACCAGGACCTAAGGCTGCATCCTCATAACATGCACACTAGGTGACCTCAACAGTCAGGACGAGACTGCTCATGTATGACCTTGCGACTGAGATATGACTCCTATATTGAAAAAGATCCCCAAAGAAGATCCGGTTCAGATCGCTTGGACTCACACGTGCTCTCAACTGTCAAAGCCTGATGGCGATCTGTACCGGGCTCCCTTGCCTGGTACCTTTACTCCTTTTCCCCTGGCGGGGAGGAGGAGACAGTTGTCTCCTCTCCTCCCCTACCAACCCTTATTCTTCTCCTGGTGAGGCACGGGCCTGCCTCACTGAAAATCCTGTCGCCTTCTCTATCGTCCCCATACTTCTGTATTTTCCCCTAGCCTTCAGTCTACCCCCTACTATGCCTAATACGCCAGCGTATAACCCACACAAACTGCAAAAACTTATCTTCGTCCAAATTAAACCGCATGAACCTCAATTGGCTTTTCTAATTCCAGCGCTCACCCCTACCGAGATGATTTTTTTTTTTTTTTAGGCCCTAGTCACTGAAATCTCAGGAAATTAGGTGGCAGGGCCTGCCAGAGTAAAATTTCATTCTGTGTACCTGGTCTGCCTCCACGAGGCCAAGTGTGGGCAACGTTGGGCCTCAGTAGGAGTCCAGCGGCTGAACGGCCAGATGAACAACGATACACAACACTACACATATACAAAATCCACACACTTTTAAATCTCTGGCCTTCCAAGTGAACTGGTACACCCACAATGAAAACAATGCGGAAATGGGGGAAACCCCTGGTGCCGTTAGACATCAATACACTTTACACTCTCCGGTTGGCTGAAACAATGCGAGACAGAGACGGTCAGTTCATCCACCACCTCTCTCCGCCCACAGCGCTGTCCACGATGAGACGTTATTCCGGAAATGACGTATTCCCGATACACTCTTGATACTGTTGAACGGGGAAGGCAGTGCAATTTCTACCACCTCCGCGATAGAGTGATCCATGCGTCGGGCACCCACTATCATCCCTCTTTCGGTTAACTCACGACATTTATCCATATTGACATCGAAGTACCGTCTACGTGAATGCAGTGTACCTATATAGCTGCCAAGCCGTGGGTTCGTCCACTAGCGAGAGGGATGACACGTCGCGTTGTCCAGAAACCAGGTATCCCATGAATTCTGTCCTTTCAGTGTAGTTTAGTTTTTTTTTTTTTTTTTTTTTTTTCACAACTGCAACCTAATGATGAATTCAACGTCAAAAATTCAAAATACAATCTGAGAGAACACAATACATTTAACAACTAAAATACGTACAATAATTAGAACCAATTTAAAATCAATACATGAATCACGAGTATACACTGTTCTCCAATTTCTCTTATTTTCAAAAGGATCACAACCTTTTAAACTCAAGAATTGGTAAGAAAGTAATATATATTCTCCGATAATCTCAGCCATTTCAAGATACCTGAACCATGGAGTAATACGTATATGACAAAATCAACTCTTTCCTTGGAATAAAGCATATATCGAAATGGAGCATCTCAATGGCTGAACTTTTCATGTGTCCAAAAAGACCCATAAATATTTTTCTTTCATTTTTTATTCTGACAAAATCGTTTAATAGCCAGTGTTTCCTTGCGTTAATATCAGTAAGAATGATAAAAGTATAAAATGTTAACATAAAATAGTGTGTGCGTGGACTTACCTATGCTTTCGTTGAATCTTATGGAAACCATTTAGAAGAAACCATAAGCCATTTAGAACTCTCCAAAAAACTAGAAAATCGAATTCTGTTAACGCTAAAAGTCAGAACTTTTCTGCACCAAAAATCCATCATAAAAACATAATTAAAAGACACGGATGCGCATATTCAGTCGGCAAGGGTCTTTTCGTTAATCTTCAATCAAGATATGGTACAGGTATAATGGCGGGATTTAACCGGGATGTGCTATTTATTTAAAGGTATGTTTGATGGTTGGAAAGAAATGTGAGATACAAGGAAAACTAATGTTGGTATAAGGGTGTACAGAGATGGGAAACTTTATTTGTATTGGGATGGGAAACTTTATTTGTATTGGGATGGGAAACTTTATTTGTAACTTGATAGTATCATTGATGAACTGGAGGAGATAATCCCCATTCAAAAACCTGTAAAGATAGTCCATAATTTCATCTATGGGAGTTTGTGTAAGTTAGGGGATTCCACGGGAACCTCCTAGATAGTGAAACGTGTTCCATGTGGCACTAAACTTTCTGTTCTACTATCCAATCCTGTCGTTGTCAGTTCAACCTCTAATTCGACGTCTTCTTTCCTTCCAGCATCAAAAATATCACAAAAACCCTTTAATACCCATGACATCTAATTAGCAACAATTTCGGAAGTGATTCACTATGGTAATTTGAAATTACGCAGTGAATCCACCGTATATTTATCAAGCATTGTAATGGAGGACTTGCATGTATGAGCATCTGATGTTCAACTGGTGGAGGGGGAGGTCAGTAATCTTGAAAATTCTAAAAAAAAAATACTGTAAAAACTTTCGTTATTGGTTTCTCTCATTTATTTTCGTTCGATGTTTTTTTTAAAAATTTGCTAAACGGTGTTTAGCAAATCGGTGAAAGAGGAAATCTATATCACATCTTTTTTATTTTGGATTTCATTATTAAAATTGGGTCTTCTTATTTATTATATTATGGGCAAAAATCAAATAATAGTATTTTGTTTTCAGAACCTGATTAAATCATTAAACAACTAACGCCCTTGAATCTAATCCTGAATATAACATTCAAAAGGCGAATATTTGATATAATAGGCATCCTGGCATGCAAATTCCGAGTATCAAATAAAAATCGATCTACCACCTTAGAGAGCCGCACATGATGCAAATTATTAATGCCTATAAAAACACGGGTTGCGACCACGTCATTTCATTCCCGTTTTTTTTTGGCTTGCTCAGTGGGACAGCCACATCTCCAGTATTCAGGATGGCAAGTCATCGTCGTTTAAATGATTCTTTGGTAGTGGGCGTTAGACAACTTGAAGCCAAGCAGGCAGAGGGGGCATGTTGACTTAATGTGTCACGCAGTTTCGTCTCAGCACTATGGAAGCTATTTCAGGAGACAGGAACCATTGCAAGAAGAGCTGGCCAAGGTCACCCAACGGCTATGTGAACCTGAATAGACCGCTATCTGGCTCTAACAGCAAGACGGAATCCTACGATGTCCTGTCATCAACTATCTCTTGAGGTTACTGCTGCCACAGGTGAAAACATTTCCAACCGGACTGTGTAATGAAGGCTCAATTCAAGTAGACTCTACCCACGGAAGCCAGTGGTTTGTACCCATTGCTGTTGTTAAGGAACACAAATAATTTGGTATACTATTGACTCAAAATAAATTTCATCCCTCATCTGACGAACTTAGCTTGAAAAATTCATAGATTTATAGGAGCTATTGTGAAGATCTCTCTCTCTCGGAATGGGGTTTGTCTCGAAAAACTTTGAAGCTATATTATCAAGCTGTCTTTCTCCCTATGGTGACTTATGCAGCTGGAGTTTGGTCCTATAGGTTGGGGACAGCTAAATCTCAGGCTGAACTGGTCTCTCTTCAAAGACTGATGTTATTAGTAATGTTACGTGTGAGCAGAACTATCTCCACCTCAGCTTTACAGATTCTGGCAGGGATTCTCCCTCGTGATTCTCATGTGGTCTTTAGGGGACTCTGTTACAGATTAAAGAAAAGGATTCATGATAGTTTTCTCAGAATTACCATCGATAGTAAAGACATAAAGAAAGACAACGTTGTTGGAATGAGTTAATAAATGCGTGTCAGGTTCGCTGGGACACTTGCTCTCAGGGAATTGTAACTAAGTTCTTCATACCAGATGTGACATTCCTGTTGAATAAAACAGTTTCGAAATAGTTAAATCTTGATCTGTATACTTCTTTCATCGTTACAGGATATGGATCCCTTAATAACACACTGTTTAAATTTGGAGTATCAACAACAGATGGTTGTTCTTGTGGCTAAGTTGAAACCTGGAATCATGTGTTGTTCTCCTGTCACTTGTATGAGGAATTTAGGGATATTCTTAAGTCAGACGTTTGTAACTTCTCTCTTCGAAATGAGCCTAATCTACTGATCGATGTCTCCACTTTTCACTCTTTACAGAACTTTGTTCAAAATATCTTTGGGAGGAGAAGGAATATGGTTGTAAACCAACGAACACCTAGAGCAACGTGACATTTGGTTCCAGACAACATCTGCTATTTTTATTATTTTTTATTATTTTATTTTTTTTTATTATTTATTATTTATTAACTTGCACCACGGGTGGGTTTTTTCCTCTCTCTTCTGGAATGCCCCCCCCCCACAGGATCCTAGCCCACCTTCTGGCAACACCAGATCGGTCAGAGTCTTTTTTGAGATGGCTCGTGCTTTACTGGGACTGACCCATCTCCCCGTGGTGTGGACGAGTACCCAGAATCATCTCTCCAGGTGACTGATGCTTCTGGGTAGCCAAGTGGCAAACACTACAACAGAACATACACACTTCTCCCATAAATCCATACCAATCACATTTCTTGCCCTTTTATAGTGATTCTGTTCTTCACACTGATACGAGGTGAAGTTGAACAGACGTTCCAGGTGCCGCCATTTACATATACACATGTTCATATCCCATTAACCCCAAACCACCGATGAGCTCGTCGAAACTTGGAGTCATGAAAATGGGGCACAGTTCTGTTCTCTGAGCCCCGTTTTAGTCTACAAACAGATTCTAGATGTTATTTCATCTGGAAGCAAAGGGGGAATGCCGGGAATCCTCCAACTTCAGAGAAAGGGACACATGTTGGAGGCGGTGTTCTCCTGGTGGGGCGGAATAATGATCAAGGGCCGTACCCCCTCTTCATGTTTTTGATAGGAGTACGGTACCTGCGCAGAGGTACCGAGAACAGATCCTATGATATTTTAGGGGTCCGGTTGGCCCAGATTTTCTTTTCATGCACGACAACACCACAGCATATAGAGCTCAAGTGGTGGAGGAATATCTGGAAACTGAAAATATCCAACGACTGCCGTGGCCAGCACGATCAGAGACTTAAATCCGACCGAATATGTGTGGGACGCCCTTGGGCGTCGCACTGCACGCCGACAGCGAACTCGTCGGTCACTTGATGAATTAAGGTATGCGCTGGTGGAAGAATGAGAATTGTTGCCACAGAATCTTATACACAATGTTATATTGAGCATGTTTCACCACTGTCATATCTGTTTAGCCGGCCCTCGTGGGTAGCACAGTTGATAGAGTCGCCGTTCTTTACACGCCGGGTGGAAAAGACCCAAGTTCGAGCCCATCGATGACGAGAGGAATTTTTATTGGCCTTTTTCATAACTTGGCTGAGTTATTCGGTCTCGAGCGAGGGTGGCACTATTTTTCTCCGTTGTGAAAAAGGCCCATAAAATTTCCTCTCGTCATCGATGGGACTCGAGGTCTTCCCAACCAGTGTGGGAAGTACAGCGATTCTACCACCTGTACTACCCACGAGGACTCGTAGTGGTCTTTTCAATGAATGGATTGAGCATGGAGCTTGCGCAATCCATTCAAAGCCACTTCTGCTCCTGCCAACGCAGTTGGAAAGAAGCCTTAGTTGCTTTTCTTGGATTTAATCCTGGAATAACACCTTCTTCAAGCTTGGTTTTGCTGGTTAATATGAGTAACTTCTGTTGAGCTCTCTGGTTGCTGGTAGATGGCTGTTCGTTGAACTCTTCGTCTTTTAGAGAATACCGGCGATGATCGTTCTCTAGGATGTGATGCTTGTGCGCACTGTGAAAGTGTCTCTTCATCGGTTTCTGTTGTAGCCTACTTGTCCAGCTCGTTATGATCACTCTCTAGGATGCGATGCTTGTGCTCAACTGTGGACAGTGTCTCTTCATCAATTTCTGCTGTAGCCTACTTGCTAAGTTGTTGTGCTGTAGCTAAGGGGATGACCATTGCACAGTACAGTTGATTTGCAATGTGAAAGTGAAAATTGTATACTGGGCTATACTATTTCTATATGTATGGCGGATTTGCCAGATTTTTTCTTTTTTTTTTTTGGCTAGGGGGCCGCTTTACTCAATAAATGAAAAAAAAAAAAAAAAAAAAAACCCTTAAACATACTCCGTGGCTGAGTTTGTCGTTCTCAGCCGTAGATAACAAAATTTCCCTCGGCGACTCGGGTTTTTTATCCAGCTAAACAAGCAAATCGACCATAGAACACACGCAATTTACGAACATTATGTTCATTATGGTCGATTTGCTTGTTTATACACAATCCACGGCAGACGAATAAAAAATATTCGGGTGGCCTAATATGAAAACTTAAAACGCCTTAACGCCTTAAATACCTCAATCAGATCACCTCGCATGTGATCAGGTTGAAGAGTCTAGTCTCCAGACGCTGCAATTTGCAGAACTGAAGCCTTTCTTGGTAAGAGCACCCTTCTGTTCCACTGACAAATCTCTTGCCCTTCTCTGTACTCGTTCCAGCAGCTGCATATCCTTTCTACAATATCTGTATGCATTTCTCAAGATGTGGTCTGACCATTTGCCTTATAAAATGGAACAATCACCTCCTTGTCCCTCCTAGCAAAGTTGCTGTATATCATAGACAAAACCCCGTTGACTCTCCTGGAAACCTTTCCGCATTGCCCAAAGAACTTCGTATTTGACTGCACAATTACCCCCAGGTCTTTTTCATTTTCTACTACCCTCAGTGTAGCAACACACAGTTGGTACGTTACTCTGGGGTTACTGCTAGCCATATGCAGTACTTTGCATTTTTCAGTTTCCAAATCGACCTCAGAATGTGCGCAATTTACAGACAATATATACGGAGCAACATGGTCTTTGTTGCCCCTGCTCCTATAACCCAACAACAACAACATCCTGCATTACTTTTTAACCAATGCCTCCATTAATTTCCCTGGAACAGAAGTTAAACTAACAGGTCTGTAATTATTCGAGTCGCCCTTTTATTCTCACTTTGGGATTTGGGGATGAATTCGCACGTCTCCAGTCTGCGGGGACCTGCCCTGAATCCAAGGATGCTCCCATAATTATGACTACGGGTTTTCTTACTTCGTTCGCTGCCCCCTTTAATATAAATGGATGCATGGCATGGGCAACTTGTAGCTTAAACTTAGCAGCTGTGTGAAGGATGGCTAAGTGATCCACAACAAAACCAGCTCCAATTGATAGTCTCACAATGGGAGATACGTCAGCTATTAATTAAAAAAAAAAAAAAGAAAAAAAAAAGACTATTTATCATTGTTGTACAATGATAAATTGAAATAGGAAGATCTCTTCCTGATTTAAAAATTGTAGAAAAGAATTTTCTAAAGAAAAAGAAAACTATAATTTTTTTTTTTCACTATCAATTGAAAACACTAACGGCCACTGATATTTAACAGAAAATGGGAATGTTTTTGAAACTATTTACTATGCAGTACTTCATTTTGAAACTGTAGTTGACTTCTGGCGCCATCTCTTGAGAAAATAGTAAAAATATTCCCTAAGCTTTTACTAAATTATGGATTCCCCTCTCCTAGTTGTAGTTTGATGAGATGGAGTATTGCCCGATTTAACTATTACAATTGAGCCAAAGTCACGTGAGAGATCATTTACACCGTTACTGCAATAAACGACAGAAGAGAGTCAAAATTTTAAACTGCGCAGAAATCTGTCAGTGAGCGCAAGTCTATTGTGGTGAGCCACAAGTTCAGCTGACGATCTTAGGCTTGGCTGTGGGATCCTCCACATGCCTTGCCTCGAGGAAATGAACATCTTCTGATTAACAAGGAAGACCAGTACCACGCTTTCTTTGCCTTTGCCCATGATCTCTTCACCAGAAGAAGATCACTGGTGCAGCGTCTTGGAACCAATGCACATTGATCGACATCCTCTTTTCATATACTGAATAACTCCACCTTAGATTCAACTGTCTTAACCCGACTGTGAACATCTTCACCTAGATTGTGATCACTTCTAGCTACTGAACTTGACACTCAGGTCGCTTGAATTGTTTCATCCGTGTCTCTCTTGATACGTGACTGTCTTTCCACCCTCTCGAGGGCCCTCTTCTTCCACTTTCCGCTTAGGTGGAAGAAATCCCACCCAACCTGCGGAGGATGCCTTCCCTTACATCCTCCGTCGCTCTGTCTATACCTCCTTTCCTTTATTCTCTCCGGTACAGCATGTACTCCCTGTAATCTATCGTTTTTTTTTTTTTTTTTTTTTACTTGGTCTTTTTCCAGTCAGGCGACCTGGTGGAGACTAGCCAGAGAATAATGGGCAGCCTGGCTACCTCCTAGTGGTGTGTACGGGCAACGTCGGGTACCTCCAAGGGCCCTGCGGCCAAAAGCCAAGACACCCAACACAGTACTTCATTTAGAATAAATCGATTTTTTTGATTTTGTGGGATCCTCCAAGAACAGGCGTTCCAAATGTTTGGAGATGATATCTGGCCAATGAGGAGTCTGGCCGTGAAGACTAACCACTTTTCCATGATCAGGGACTTCACCATCCGCCCTCGGGATTTCCAGTGTTTGTGCCATCTTCGTTGTGGTGGTGGTGGGAGGCAGACGAAGCTTGGTATTGGCCTATTTTGGTAGCCAGTATTCAGCAGTGTACACTCGCTTAAGGTTTGTGGGCGCGGCTGACTCCCATATTTCTGCACCATAGAGAATGACGGCATAGAGCGTGGAGATGCTGAATCTTTTGACAACGAGAGGATGTCGAACGTGTAGAAGCTGCTGCTTTGAGATCCACCTAAGGCGAGAAAATGAGAAAATTTGGTATTGATTTTGTCAATCTGGTTGACATCTTTTGGTCAAATTGAACGCCAAGGTATGTGCGAGAGCACGTTTGGCATTGGAACCCCTCCTAGTGAAACGTTGACTAGTGTTGGCACGGATTTTAGGGAAAATATAACCTGAGCGGACTTCTGTGGGTTGATTTGAAGGTTGAAGCTTGCAAGGTACGATTCAAGATTCTTAACCTGCGAATTGATCCTGTTGCTGAGCTGAGCAGGGTTATCTCCAGGGTTAACTTGTGTCAGCAGTTTGAGGTCATCATCATAGCAAAAAAGGCCATTCATTCAGGCAGTGATGGGCACAATAATAGCCGTGAACAGAACACCAGATAGGGCACCCTCCTGCGGAACTCCGGGAATAATTTCACAGGATAGGGTGCGTTGTTCCCGATGAAGAATAATTGTTCGGTGACAGACTCGAGAAAGCATAGCGTATCCCCTCGAATGTGAAATTTTTCTTTAAGCAGGAATTGCAAGGTAGGGATTGACACAGCATCAAAGGCTGCACTTATGTCGAGATATGTAGTTGCAAGCTCGGCTCTTTGTTCGAATGCTGAGAGGATGCGTTCAGTGGTAGCTGCCAAGTTGGTAATAGATTATTTTCCTGGGATGGGGTAGTGGATGTCTGGTGGTTTCGTCTGGAGGATTTGGTGAATAATTGCAGGTAGCGAGGCCTTTTCGAGAGTTTTTAGCAGACTGGAGGCAACGGAGATGGGTCTAAACTGGCTGATGTGTGTGGCAAAATGGTTTTTAGGGATGGGGTGCATTCTGTACTTATTCCATTATGATGGGAAGTAATGATCAGCGAGGCGTCTTTTGTAGATCGAGAGAAGGAAGTCTATGATGAAGGTGCTCAAGAATTTGATCATAAATAGCGGAATTCCATCCTCGCCAGCGATGACTGCGTGTGTAGCACAGTGGTATCGTCACCGTCCTCCACGCATCCGCTGGAAAAGGCCCGGGTTCAAATCCCATCGATGGCACGAGGAACTTCAATGCCTTTTTTTTTTTCACTCTGTGGCTAAGTTAGTCGGTCTGAGGCGTAGATAACTGAAGTCAAAACTACTCTCCTTGCAAAGATCCGTGATTCTTACAATGCTCCATGCCTGCAGGACTGTCTCAACTGATGTCCTGCAGGTCACAACTGGAGCATTACTTCTGGACTTGCACATTTTACATCGTGCCTTCTGCTACTTTCAAAAACATCAAACCTCCACGGAATTCAGAATGATGTCCTTGCAGACACCAAAGTTGAAAAAAACCCGGATTTGGTCTGATTTAATAAAAATTTGGCAAGATCGTTGGGATATAACCCCTAAAGGCAGAACTACATATAAATTTATACCAGATGTCTCCTTTACTGCCAAGAAGAAAAATTCCCTTTGGTTCTCTTCAAACCTCTAGGCATCATTTATCATAACCGGACATGGCTCTTTTAACTCAAAACTCTTTCAGTCCAGAATAAGCAATACCGGTTCTTGCCTTTGTCTCCAACTGGAAGACTGGAACCACCTGCTCTATCACTGCCCTACAACAATTTGCTTCTGATTTATTTGCTAGCAGAAAACTTCTGTTGGCCAATCCCACTCCAGCTTCACCTCCACCTCCTATAGTGCCTCCAGCACCTTCAATAATGTCGTCAGCCTCAACAGTGAGTGGAGTCTTGCAAAGTTAAAATATTGTCACCTTGAATAGCTCTTAGAAGATCATCTTTTTGAAGATCCACAGACCATTGATTCAGTTTTTTTTTTCTTTTTTTCCCCTCAGGCCTGGGAAACCCAAGGATTGCTGGCACCCACTGGTATTGTACTGCCTCCAGTGGGTGCAGGATTTGTCCAATCTGAAACAATTCACTTTTATTTTTATTTATTTATTTTTAATTTTTTTAATTTATTTAATTTTTTTATTATTTTTTTCCTTCTGTTTTCTTTAGCTGGTACCCCAGTCTGGGCAACTGTGGTTATGATTTTATTTTATTTATCTTTTTTTTTATATATATTTATAATCATTACTTTAATTATTTTTTTATTACCTTTTTTATAATTTTTATCTTATTTTATTTTACTTCAACTTCATTTTATTTATTTTTTTAATTAATTTATTTATTTATTTTTACTCTGTACTTATATTTATATATTTTATTATCTTATTTTATTTTATTTTGCTTTTTTTTAATATTGTTGTATTTATTTTATTTTTATTTTTTCTGCTCTTATCTAAAATTTTTTCGTTTTCTTAGTTTATTTACTTTCATTTTTTAATTAACTTATTTATGTTTTTTTAAATTAATTTATTAATTTTTTGTTATTATGATTTTACTATTATTTTTTTTTCTCTGTGCTGGTACTCTAAGTTCAGGTAATGTGCGTACGGGATTTGCTGGCACCCACTCGTATAGCACTACCTCCAGTTGGTGCGGGACCTCGCCCTCTTCAAGGCGAACAAAGATTGTAATGGTCTATCTCCACTTGGCTAGGGACATATCTGGTTGTGACCCACCTCCTCGTGGGTGTAGACGGGCACCGGGAAAGCTTTCCAAGAGATCGCCTGCCCGATGGCAAAGAGGTCAGAAACAACTAAACAACACTTAATATACGCAAACATAACACTACACGTTTCTGGCCATTCTACAGCGTGGTTTTTCATCACAGAGTAACATGGCGAAGATGAACTAATGTTCTTGGAGCTGCTGTACAGAAGATACTATACATGTCTACATGTTTATGTGACCACTCGGTCAGGAATGGCGCGTGTCCTGCATATCAAAGAGCAGCTGACAACCTCAGGCAAGTAATTCACTGTGGATAATAGTTGCCACAACCCCTAATTCATTTAAAAGATCGCACAAGTTAACACCAAGAAAACAATCTCTGTAGCTAATCAACTGCATCAAACCATGGAAGATCTCCATATAGACCTGCTCCTTGTTCAGGAACCCTACTGGCGATAGTGCACGGGATATCCAAATAGCTTCCAGATGATAGAGATCTCTGGTGGTAACTGTTTCACTGCCATTGTCATTAGGAATCCCGACATAATCGTGACTAGACTTCAGTCACTCTGTACTTCTCATCTGGCTGCTACCACCTTGGAGAGTCAGTTTGGCAAAATCTCTATCGTACAGCCTAGTTTCGATTCTCTAACGACATTGCACCTTATCTGGCCAAGCTGGATCGTGTTATGCAGTTTCTAGGCAATTCAAAGATAATAATCGCAGCTGAAACGAATGGACAATATGAGCTTTTGTTACTGGTTATACTATGCCAGAAAGCATAGTATGATGATGGATAACACGGTTTCCTTAATGAGGAATCTCTTTTCTCCCACAAATTGGTCCTACTCAACACCCTAAAAGTGCACTCCAAATCAACAAACAACGTTCTGCTCTCTACGGATCACTCGAATATTGGTATCACAGCATCTGTTTCCTCACTGGACTAGACTGTTCAGGAATACCTTTCAACCAGTGATCACAGGGTCATAACCTACAAGGTCACGAATGATTAACCTTCTGGACACAAACTACAGAATGACTCCATCCGCTTTGCAACCAAACATGAAAAATGGGATATCTTTGACTCTTCTGTCAGCCAACAACTCCAATCATTAAATGTGGACATATGCAGGGGGTGGCTCCTAAAACGTCAGTTCAACTCTGCCTCGTATCCCTCTGAAAAACAGTACTATAATCCACTCTAAAAGGGAGGGGCAGATATGAGAGAGCATAGTTTGTGTGTATTGCGTGCGTTCTGTTGTTTTGTCCTGGCCACTTGGCTATCCAGAAGCGTCATTCACCAGGAAAAAAGTGTAAAGTGTGTTTAGGGTCAAACGGCACCAGGGGGTTCCCCCATCTCCGCGTAGTTTACATTGTGGTGTGATACAGTTCACTGTAAAGGCCAGAGATTTAAAAGTATATGGATCTTGAGGTGTGTGATGTTGTGTACCGTTGTTCTTCTGGCCATTTAGCCGCCGGACCCCAGCTGAGGCCCGACGTTGCCCACACTTCGCCCCGTGGAGGCAGACCAGGTACACTAGTATTACGGTTATTTACTCTGGCAGGCCCTGCCACCTAGTTTCCTGAGATTTCAGTGGCAAGGACCTTAAAAAAAAAAAAAAAAAAAACCGTTTGCGTGGGTTGATCGCTAGATTGAAAGACCGAAATGTGACCGAACTTAATTTGGAGCTATTAAATTTTGACCTGTGGGATATACGCTAGCGAGCAGGTAGAGAGGGAGAGGAGACTGAAGACTGGGGGGAGAAAGACAGAAGAAATGGGGTCGATAGGGCCCCGAGTGCCAAGCGAGTGACTATAGCGATTCCTAAGCGATTTTGAAAGCGATTTACTTAAAAGAGCGGTTGATTATAGAATAGTGTTATTTTTCTGAGCTTATTTAATTTTGCGCTTCTGAAGTAAAGAAGTTAGCGCACTTGACAGAAAGGCAAGACACCTTTCTTTTTGTATATAGGAATAACTTATTAACACACTAACAACTAATCTCTTTATCGCTTGGTCACTGGTGGCACCGCTCCTGCCTCCACGTGGCGGGGCTGGAAGTCTGGGAGAAGAAAACCACTCTCCCAGGGCTAAAAGGAGCAGTAATGGAAAACACAAAACAGTCTAGCCATGGATCTACTGATCCAGATGTAGATAGGCATGACCTAGATCATGACTTAAACCCATCCCATGCCAAGAGACAAAAAAAAGAAGGGACAGATTATTCTGCTCCTCTCTTTTTAATATTGCATTCCTCCACAGACCAACCACTGAGTAAGTTATCTCCATTTTTGATTCAGAAATGTCTCGAAAATGTGGCTGGCCCTCCAAAAATGGTTCGTCGATTAAGATCTGGAGATTTATTAGTGGAGATGAACGAACATAGACATGCAGAGAGACTCCTGAAAATTTCTACCTTTGGTGGAATTCCCACAAAGGTTACCCCACATGCCACCTTGAACTCCTCTAAAGGGGTAATATCAGAATGGGATCTCCTAAATGTATCGGAAGATGAACTTGTCCAGGAATTAAACAACCAAAATGTAATCCACGCCAAAAGAATTTTGATCAAAAGAGATGGAGAGCTTGTCCCTACTCGGACAGTTATACTGACTTTTAAAACACCAATTCTCCCCACAACTATAAAGGCTGGATACCTCAGATGTCATGTTAGACCATACATTCCCAATCCGGTACGGTGCTTCAAGTGCCAAAAATTTGGTCATTCACAAACGGTATGCAGAGGTGTAGTCACTTGTGCTGCTTGCGGTTCTAAAGAACACACACATACCGATTGTAACAAGGAAACTCAAAACTGTCCTAATTGCCATGGAAATCATTCTGCCTTCTCTAAGGACTGCGATCAATGGAAACGAGAGAAGAATATTCAGAAATATAAAATAGAGCATAAGGTGTCATATCAAGAGGCAAAAAAACAATTTACAACTCCTGTCAAATCATCTACGTATGCATCAATTACTCAACGACTACGCTCAATATCAACTCAAACTGACTGCTCAGTCCCTCCAAATATTTCTATATCTGGTTGGGCTAAATCAGTACTTTCTTCATCAAAGGAACACTCTCCCTCCAGATATGTAACAAAAGAAGTAAATACACCAGTAACAGTTCCTCCAGATAAGAATCCAAAACAGCAACAGAAAGAACAAATCAAGAGCTCTGAAAGAAGTGATAAATACAAACTCAGATCTGATACCATGGACATCGATGAAAAAGCAGGCGATGACGATACAATTCTTGAAATTCATCCAGAAGATGACATCGACACAGGCAGACCAGTATTCTCAAAGAAGGAAAAGGGGAAACTAGACAGGCGTAAGCAGACTACTTCACGGATGTTAGCAGACACCAGTTAAAACCAAACAATGAGTACAGTTATTCAGTGGAATTGCCGTGGGCTCCGTGGTAACGTAGATGACTTTTACGATCTATTAAGTAAATATAAGCCTGTTGCAGTGTGCCTTCAAGAAACCAATCTCACAAATACAGTGTCTATGACAATTAAACATTATACTATATATAGAAAAGATAGAAGTTCCTCTAACTCAGCTCATGGAGGAGTAGCAGTCATAGTGAACTCTGTAGTTCCCTGTAGACCTATCCCCATGCAAACATCTTTAGAGGCAGTTGCAGTTCGTGTCACCATTGGTATAACAGTAACATTAGTTTCGTTGTATCTATCGCCAAACCATTCATACAGCCTTGATGATTTAGATGATATAGTTAAGCAAATACCTGTTCCCTTTTGTATTATGGGTGACTGGAATGGCCATCACCCCCTATGGGGTTCCCAACATCTTGACTCTAGAGGACAGATAATAGAAAAATTTTTAGATAAACATAATCTAACTATTCTAAACACTGGTGATCACACATACATACACTCTCCATCTGGTTCAAGTTCAGCTATTGATCTTTCAATATGCTCCCCAACAATATTTCCTATCATAGACTGGACTGTTACTGACAACCCTTGTGGTAGCGATCACTTTCCTATCATCTGTACTTTTAGCTCAAGTTCTCCTCCCCAGAGAGAAATTAGGACAAGCTGGAAATTTGAAAAGGCTAACTGGACTAAATACCAGGAAATAGCTCGAATAGATACTGCCGTCATAACAACCCTCACAATTGATTCTGCAGTCAGGTATACTACACGAAAAATAATGAAAGCATCGGAGGCTGCTATTCCAAAATCTTCATCCAAAATCAGGCTTCATCCAAAAATGTGGTGGAATGAAGCATGTAACAATGCTAAAAAAGAAAGAAATAAGTACTGGAATCTGTTTCGAAAATATCCAACTACAGCCAACCTCCTACAGTTTAAGAGAGCCAGAGCTAAAGCTCGTCATATAAGACGAGAGAGTAAAAAAGAAGCATGGGCACGTTTCGCTTCCACCATAAACAGATCCACAGATACTTCTAAAATATGGAAAAAGATCAAACGAATTAATGGCAAATACACACAAACAATTTCTCCTATTCTACTCGTAAGAGGGAAGGAAATTTCTGAACCTCTGGAGATTGCCAATATCTTAGGTAATTCATTTGAAACACTTTCAGCTGTTGCCACATATGAACCAGCATTTCAATTGTTAAAATCCCGGACAGAAAAATACAAACTAAAATTTAATACTGCCGTCCCATATTCGTATAACCTACCTCTGACCATGATTGAATTGCGCAGTGCACTTTCCCAATTAAAGAATAGTGCTCCAGGCCCCGATGGAATTTTTTACACCATGATCTTTCATTTAAGTGAGGATTCATTAACTGCCCTATTACAACTGTATAACAGAATTTTTCTAGAGGAGTATTACCCTGCTAGCTGGTGCCATTCTTATGTGCTAGCTTTCCCGAAACCAGGAAAAGACCACACAGATCCCAGAAACTACCGCCCTATTTCTCTAACCAGTTGTCTGGGAAAAACATTAGAAAAAATAGTTAATGCTAGATTGACGTGGTTTCTAGAAACGGAAAACATTCTAAGTCCAAACCAACATGGCTTCCGGAGAAGAAGATCTACACTTGATCTCATTATCAAAGCAGAAACAAATATCCGGAACGCTTTCCTCAGAAACGAGCACCTAGTCATGATATGCGTTGACATAGAGAAAGCCTTCGATACAACTTGGCGATATGGGATTCTTCAGGACTTACATAAATGTGGACTTCGGGGTCATCTGCCGATATTCATTAAAAACTTTCTAGGCAATAGATCATTTCAAGTCCGATTCCATTCATCATTGTCTCGAGCATATGTACAAGAAGAGGGAGTTCCCCAAGGTTCAGTGTTGAGCGCTACACTCTTTGCCATTAGGATTGATGCCATAACCAAGTGTATACCTAATACAGTTGATGCATACCTATATGCTGACGATCTTGCCATCTCATGTCACTCTCAAAATATGCGACTAATTGAAAGACAACTACAAGGTACTATTAACAAAATAGTCTCTTGGGCCAAAAACAACGGATATCGACTTTCTAAACCAAAAACAACAGCAGTACACTTCTGTCGCAAACGTTCTTTACATCCTGATCCAGACCTACAGTTAGATTCTCATCGTATTACTTTCCAGCCTAGTATTAGATTCCTTGGTGTAATTTATGATAAAAAATTAAACTTCCTGGAGCATATAAAACATATCCGTACAAGTTGTCTTAGAAAACTAAATCTTCTGAGAGTAGTTTCCTCCATGTCATGGGGCGCAGATCGCTACATGTTGCTACAGCTATATCGATCGCTGATTAGATCCAGGTTAGACTACGGGTCTCCTGCATATGACTCGGCCAGACCGAGTGCACTTAAATGGCTCGATCCTGTACATCATAGTGCCCTACGAATTGCACTGGGGGCTTTTCGTACTTCACCAATCTTAAGTCTATATACCGAAGCCTATGAGCCACCGCTACATCTTCGACGACAAGTTCTGTTACTAAATTACGCAGCCAAAATCAGCAGTCTTCCACATCATCCCATATGGCAATATCTCTTTATACCCAAATGGAGTAAACTTTATGAAAGTAAACCACGGCTCAATAAACCATCTGGCATTAGGCTTCAAGCTCTTATCACAAGCTGGGGCCTGAATTTTACTAACATTCTTCAGGACACTAGCATGGAAACCCAGCCATGGCAAATGCCCCCGATACATATTGATAGACACTTTCAGCAATGGGGAAAGAATAACCTTCCAGATTCCAACATTAGACAAATTCATAAGACCCACTCCTCTGAGTTTAGCACTTTCATTCAAATATATACAGATGGATCCAAAATTGGTAGTAAAGTTGGTACCGCTGTAGTATTACCAAATATCACCATCTCCAGACAGCTTCCGTCTGAATGCAGTACTTATACCTCAGAACTATACGGCATTGTTCTAGCTCTAGAGAATATCAAAGAAGAGTCGTGTACCAAATCCATCATATATACGGACTCATTGAGTGCTGTTAATTCTCTACAGCGTCAATTCTTCCCTAGTCATCCGCTGGTACAAAAAATTTGGGCACAGCTACTAGAACTTCACGGACATGGACAGCTAGTAATATTTTGTTGGATCCCTGGACACGCTGGAATACTAGGAAACGAGCAGGCAGATCTAGCTGCTAAATGTGCTACAAATGTGATACCATCTAATTTCAGGACTCCTTATATTGACCATAAATCCATTATCAAACAGATGTATAAACAACAGTGGACACGCATGTGGCAAGGTCAAGCAAATAATAAACTTCTTGAAATCAAGAGAGAACCCAAGCAATGGCAATCCAGTCTGAGACGAAACAGAAAAGAAGAAACCATCCTAGCCAGATTACGCATTGGTCATACATTCCTCACACATAGCTACCTACTAACAAACGATGATCCTCCACAATGCAGCAACTGCTTATGTTCACTAACAGTAAAACATATCATCCTGGAATGCCCACTATATCTGCAAGAACGGAAATCTGCTTTCTTCTCTCATTTTCATAACTCCAGCCGGTTATCATTACAGAATGTTCTAGGAGATCGTGAGGACATGAATGACATTTTTCTCTTTCTAAAATTGATAAATAAATATCACAATATATGAACCATATCATGTGTAAGACAAACTAAGAAGATATTAGACAGTAACCAGTGCATTATAGCCTAAGTTGCTGATGCACCAACAAATTTAACAACAACAACAACAACAACAACATGGGGTCGATAGGGGAGGCGACCCCATTATAAGTCAGTGGGGCATGCCCATGCCCCACCAGGAGGAAATCTGGGTTGGCGAGTAGGGGAGAAGGCAGGAGGGAAAAACCTCCTGTCTTCTCCCCTACCGCCGAGGGAGGGGGAAAGAAAGATGGGTCCAGCAAGAGCGCTGGCACCGATTGCCATTATGGCTGGCATATGCAGAAAGCTCTGCGGTCTCATTGGGCTGGTTGGAATTCAGCTGAATAGAAAGTCACTCGTGAGGCTGCGTCCTGTCCGAAGGAGGTCCACATATCATTTCATGGTTGTTGTTGTGGTGGTGGATGCGGGAGAGTCCGCCTTCTTGTGAAGAGGTCTTGCGCATATTGAGTGAAGGCACTATAAGTATCTTTTTCAGTTAGTATCAGATATTCCTGGTCACTTAGCATTATTTGGGTGGTGGTTATAAATCGGCAGCGGAGATCCTCGTACAGTGGGCAGTCGTACATCAAGTGCCCCCATGTCTCGCGTAGTCCGCAGTGGCATAGGGGGGTGTCACTCAATCCGAATCCATGGAGTTTTCCTCTTATGGCGCCATGGCCGGTCAACAGGTAGGTGGCGAGTAGTCCAGGAGAAAGCCAAGGTGGACAGTTTGGGTACACCAGTTGTAGATCAGGAATAAATTTTTTAGTTATTTCACCTTTGGTTGATGTCTGCCAGCGGGTTTGCCAGCTCTGGTTGAGATGTGTGAGGAGACGTTTGCGTTCCAATTTGTGGTCAGTTTCAGGGTCCAAAGTGAAGTTCAGATGGTTAGCCTCACGTCCCTTGGAGAGTTGATATATTAGGCCGCGGAAGACTAT
The DNA here is from genome assembly GCF_048544385.1 of Mastigoproctus giganteus. NCBI lineage: Eukaryota > Metazoa > Arthropoda > Arachnida > Uropygi > Thelyphonidae > Mastigoproctus > Mastigoproctus giganteus. The sequence continues at coordinate 164,771,347 of NC_143586.1, read as the reverse complement.
TTCAAGGTCTAGGGGAAGAGTCCCTGTCAGGGCCTGGAGGGCGTGTGTGCTTACAGTATTTCAGGCTCTTGTTATTATAAGTAATATATACCGTTGCGTGGTGTCCAGTTTTCTTCTGTTGACGGCCGTGGTAGCCTTCCGGTACCACACGCCAGCGTCATACGTTATGGCAGGCAGGAATACGGCTTTATAGAATAGCTTGAGGGTTCTCCTCCGCAGGCCCCAATCCTTGCGGGAGACCCTCATGAACAGAGCAGAGTATCTTCTGATCTTTTTCTGTATGTAGGTCAGATGAGGGGTGAATGAGAGGTTATTATCTAGGACAACCCCGAGGTGTTTTAGTTCCTTTGTCAGCTTAATTGTAGTTCCTTGGATGCGGATTTGTGGTGGTCTCCTGATGTCCAGGTTACCTTTTAACAGTATTGAGCTGGTCTTGGTTGAGGATATGCGGAGATTGTTTTCGTCGGTCCACTTCTGTAGGGTGTCAATGGCGCGAGTAGCAGAAGTTTCTAGCCTGGCTCTGCTGTCCTCTCGCAGTACCAGGGTCAGGTCGTCCGCGTATGCCTGAGTTGCCACACGACCTAGGTCTAGATTTAGAAAACCGTCGAGAAACCATGTTCCAGAAGAGCGGGCCCAAGATTGAGCCCTGTGGGCAGCCTCTGAAGATCTGTCTGGAAATAGAATGATATGGAGTTTCTACAACAACCATTCTGTTGTCAAAATATGTTTTGACGCATTGGTATAGGTTGGCCGGGATGTTGGCCTTCCGGAGCCTGCCGAGGACGCTTGGCCACCACAGGGTGTCAAATGCCCCGGCAAAATCTATTGCGATTACAAGTAGATATTTATCGTTTGTTGTTTCAGCAGCTCTGGTAATGTTTTCCAAGGCATCCAGAGTGGAGCAGCCCCTCCTAAAGCCAAATTGATTCTGTGATTGTAGGCCTGCAGCCATGTAGCAAGTTTCGATTCTAACTTTGAGGAGGTGTTCAAAGAGTTTACTTAGTACAGAGAGAAGGGCTATTGGTCGGTATGACTCCGGAAGGTCCTGTTGCTTGTTTGGACTTTTCAGGATTAAGCGCAATTTGGCAGTCCTCCAAGCTTGTGGAAAGCATTCCTCATTAAGGCAGTGATTAAAGAGGGTGAGTATTACCTCTGGAATTGTCTCGATGGTCTTCTTGACGATTTCAGGCTCCAGTAAGTCGATACCCGGTGATTTCTTGTTGCGCAGTTTTGCTGCAGCAGTATGAAGTTCGGCGATGGTAAGTGGTTCTTCCTTATTGGTGGTAGTATAGGTATCATTGTCTTGACATAATTTTTGCTGTTCTGGTGTAGTGGGAGTAATATGTCCAGGAAACATGCTGTCCAGGATGTTGTTGACATTATCCTGCCAGGTCTTGGTATAAGTGCCTAGCGGCGTCTTTGTTGCAGGGATGACTTCTCCCCTGGGGAGTTTGTTTGTCGTTATTCTGTAGACAACCCCCCAGGGGTGCTCGTTTCCGGTTGTAGAAACAAGTTGCTCCCATGAGCGCTGTTTTCTGAGTCGGATTAGAGCTGTGTACTCATTTCTTGCGGTGCGATAGTGGTCGCGGAGTTGGTCTATTTCTGCTGCTGGCCAGGAAAGTCGTGCTCTCTGGAATAGTCTTCTCCTTGTGTTCACCTCGCGTCTGAGCTGTTGTAGTTCCGGGGACCACCAGGGGACGGCCCCTGGAGTTGGGTTTTCCCTTTTAATTGAGCAGTTTGCAGCGGCAGTGATGAGATCCACCACGGCGGTTTGGTGCTGGTCCGGGCTCAGCCCCTCTATTTGGAGGGTTTGTGCTGCTTCTCTTAAGGTAGTCTGGAAGAGAGACCAGTCTGCCTTCTGTATGGCGTATCTATGTTGGATTTGTCGGGTTGGTTGTTGTCTGTCTATGGTGCGTTGAAGAGTGAAGGTTATGACCCTGTGGTCCGATGTGGTCCAGCTTTCCCTGACCATCCATCCCGAGAGGTGACCAGCCAGAGACCTTGAGGCGAGTGTAATGTCAATTGTGGCTTCCCACATTGTGCTGGAAAAGGTGGTGGGGTTATTTGGCTGATTGAGTATAGTGAAGGTACTGTTTGCCAGGAACTCCTCTAGGTGTTGTCCATTTGTGGCGCTGTGATGCCCTCGGGTTTGGCTGAACCACGCCGGGGATCGACAGTTCACATCCGCTCCCACGACGATCCTGGTATTCTGGAATTCTGTGAGTAAACTCTGCAGTTACCTGGTAGCTGGGAAGATATCTCCCCCTGGGCAGCAGTACAGTGAGACTGCATAGAGTTCGCCGAGCGGGGTTATAATATGGGCACATGCTGCCCAGGATGTACAGTAGCTGGAAATCTTGGTTACAGTGATACTAGGGTTCCTAACCAGGATGCAAGCCCAGGGGTTGTCTCTATTATCCTGAACTATTTTGTAGGATAGGGGATATCCTCTCACCCCCCGGCTGTGCACATAAGGCTCTTGGATAAGTAGGATGTCGAGGTTCTGTTCATTCGCTTTCTTGGTGAGTTGTCCGGCCACGGCCTTAGATCGCTGTGCGTTTAGCTGCGCGAAGTTTACCCTGTCTAGGTTAAAAGGTCTAAGGCGTGCGTCCATAATCAATCCTCATTTGGTATGCACCCTTAGCTTTGATGTAGATGGGACACTGATTGTCCCTGAGTGAGTGGTCCGCTGGCATCTTCTGTGATTTACAGTTTACACCGGTGGGCGGATCATCTTTTTTAGGGCAGGTGCCAAATTCATGGCCTGTCTCTGCACAGTGGCCGCAAGTAGGCTCTGTCTGGGCACAGGTGTGCGTCGTTTGTCCAAATCGACAGCAACGGAAGCATTTGGGAACAGACACATGCTCTTTGAAGCGATGGCTGCCCCAATGTATGAAAACCCTGGTTGTTTGTGCAATCGTTTTCCATGCCTCTGGTGTAAGTTCAACTACCCAATTTGTGTGGTCTCCTGTCCTGGATTTTGTTTGGAATTTTGGGGTGATTAGTGTCGTTGGTTCCACGTTTGGGTACTCATGCTGAAGGTTCCTGGAATATAGTTCCTTCTGCAGAGCTTCTGGTGTTAGATCCTTGCTGGTATTAAAAATGACTATACTGGGGCCCTTTTTCTTGGGGGACGCTGCCTCTAAGCCAAGTGTCTGGATCCTTGGGTTGTTGAGGATTTCGTTTGCGTCTTCCTTCGTCTGGGTTTCAATGATGACACCTGTATTCCTTATTTTTCGGACAGATTTGATTTTTGTAGTCTTAAGATCCTGTGAGAGGTTCTTCATAATGGTTTGTTTCACCTCTTCACTAGTCTGGTGTTGTGCTGTTGAGGTCGGTTTTAATATTACTAGGTGTGGAGTCGGCAGGAGCTTTTTGCGTTTTGTAGTAGTTGCCACACGTGGCAGTTGTAGAGAGGTATCTGGAGCAGTGGTCCTCAGCGCTTGTGCATATGTGGGTGCACGCTGTGGCATTTGTTTTGCCCCACATTCAGCGTAGGCTTGCAGTTTAGCCTTGGCCCTTTCGCTCTCGAGGTAGGCTTGGACAAGGAGTGCATCGAGTTTGTTCCACAATGTTATTATTTGAGCCCTTAGTGCAGTGGTGACTCTGTTTGTTTGCTCTTTAAAGAGGGATTCTAGAGCAGTTTTCAGGAACAGGGATTTTTCATACATTGTACCCTCGGGTAAGGTAGGATCCAGGGAGGTTTCCTGTGTCTTGTCCTGTGTCCTGTCGTCGCTAGTCTCCTTTGTCGTAATCGCTGTGAGATTTTCCTGCGTTTCCCTTATCTCCGTCTGGGAACGGGTTTCTATCTCGAATTTTGGTATAGAGCCTTTTTTTTTATTTTTCTTCTTACCCGTTTGGGGGGTACCGGAGCGGGGATCCATCCCTTCGTTCTGTTGGTTTGTGATGATTATGCATTCGTCGCCCTGGGTTTCCCTAAGAGGGTCTCTGCTTTTGTCCGTATTCCTCTCCATATCACTCTTTCCGGATGACCGAGACTCGTCGGTTTATCGGGATTTCCTTTCTACTGTCAAGAAGCAGTGTGCGCGTTATGTAAATGAAATCAGCCACAAGTGCGAAGCACAAAAAGAATTTGAGTTGTGGGCCTTTAAGTCATTGGGCTGTCCCCTCAGTCACATGTGGGGAGGGAAATAGCCGGGTGTAAAAATAGACCTAGAACAACGGGACTACTGCCCTGTGGGGTTTCTGGGCGGGGCGAACACGATGGTGGTATTTAAAGACAGTAGAATCTACCCTAGAAATGTTCCGCCTTTACCATGATAAGTCTATGGCAGAGGGGGGATGGCACAAATGTCATTATTTTGGGTAAAATTCGCACACAGTTTAGTGGAAAATGTTGGGACACAAATGTTGTCCAAGGTTACAAGCACCGTTGCACCTCCCAAGTCAAGAGCAGGGTAGAAGCGTGGCGATCGCTATATCGGTCGCCTCTCTATATTCCAGATGTCAGCCACAAAGTGACCTTGCGGTCTGACACAAAGAATACAAATAGTGACGCTTCCAACCAGCCAAACTCCCAACAAAGCACAGAAAGTTTTCTCACCTTGAGAGTCCACTGGAGTTGAAGAAACACTGTCATTCACCAGGAAAGATGATTCTGGGTACTTGTCCACACCAGAGAAGATGGACCAGTCCCAGTGACGCTGGTTCCGTCTCAATTCGAGACTCTGACTCACCAAAAGGTAGACCAGCTTCCTCTGGGGGCTCACTCCAGAGAAAAAAAGAAATCCCGTTGAGGTTAAAAAAAAAATCTTAAGTTGGTTCTGACTAAGTACATAGCGATGATTCATCGTCGATGAAAACTGTACACTATATACTTATAATCCAGACAGGGAGTAATCATCCTCAGGATCCAGAAGAAGCAGTGGCTGCCACCTTATGGACAGTGAACCGAATATCACGGTTTATGATTATCACCAGACCAAGAACCGGGAACCAAGTGAAATTCCACAGCCCCCGGTCCTATTCAGATGCGCTGAGGATCCAACCAATGGCAGATAAGCAACTGCTCCTCCCAATATCAAACAGAATAGAGAACAAAACCTAGTCGTCCTTCGCGCGACCCAGGAAGGTTCCTTCACTTCAAGCGAGGCTGTCAAGGAATTTGTTACTACCAACTTGAAACCTCAAATAAAAACCATAAAAATTAAAAACCTCAGAAAAATTCTGGGATCATCATTGAGACTGCTTCCAAAAAAGATACAGAAAGCATTATCCAAATCCCACAGATAAATGAACTTGGTCTTAGCGCTGAGATACCCAAACCAAAAGGCCATCTATTGTAATCTTCGATGTCGAAAAAGGAATTTCGACATCCTGTCATATATTTCCTCCTTGAGGAAATATATGACAGGAACCTTGCTGATCATATCACTGGACATGAAATCGAAGTGAATTTAAAGTCAAGTACTCCACCAAATCCAGATCGGGTACTTGTTGCAACTGGGTAGTCGAACTCTCCCCGAAGATATAGAAAATATTATCCCAACAACAACAACGAATATTTATTGGCTGGAGCACTTGCCGGTTCAAGGAGCACATACTTACCATCAAGTGCTTTAAATGCCTCCGATTCGGACACACATCCCATGTCTGTGTCCGACAAGACGTCACCTGTGGCCACTGTGCCAAACGCGGACACACCTACAACAATTGTCCAAACAAAAATCAAGCCCCTAACTGTGCCAATTGCAAAGCAGCAAAAATGGATCCCAATCACTCCGTCCGAGATGTCAAATGTCCAATCTATTTAAGGGTATTGATAACCAACCAGAACAAAACCGACTATGGCTATACACCATAATCGCTGTCCCACCAACGTTCTCAAGATTCTCCAACTGAATGCCCAAAGACCCAGAAATGTAGTCGACCAAATTAGAATGAAAATGGGTGAAGAAGAAATTGATGTTCTCTGTGCTCAAGAGCCCTACACCCACAAGGGATGGGTACAAGGCTATCCCCGAGCATATAGGAGCATTGAGACAACCACAGATACTCCATGGGCAGCCATCATTATTAGGAACACTACAATTACAGTCACAAAGATCGACTCCTTATGTACACCCTTTGGTCTTTGTGCACACATTATCTGCCAACAAGGCTCTCTGCACGTAGTCTCCTTGTACTGTCGACCACGAACTGATATCGCACCATATATTGAATATCTCCAGTCAGTCATAACTATCTTACCTTCCAGCAAAATCCTTGTAACGATGGATGCCAATTGTAGATTTCGGTTGTGGCATATTCGGGTGGATGGCCATGCAGTTTCCCAGAATTGACAGCGATTAGAAGATTTCCTTTCGTCTTCTCCATTTGAGTTCTTTAACCAACCACATCACCTTTCTACCTTCAGCAATACCCTGTGGGAAAGCAACATTGACGTTACCCCTCGCCATACGGTCCATAGTACAAAAGTTCTTATCATGGATGGTTCATGAAGCTTGGACCACCTCAAACCACGGGGCCATCTCCCTCCATCTATCTAGACAACTTGATAGTACTTCTCCCATATACCATGATATAATCAGATATTCCAAAACAGCTGATTGGAATGCCTTCAAGGACAATACAAAATCAAAGCTACAAATGGATACATCCCAACTAAACCATCTTGATCCACAGGAGCACCTCTCCCTCTTAACAACCACAATCCAACAAGCAAGTGTAAAGTGTAAAGTGTAAAGTGTGTTCGTGTCAAACGGCACCAGGGGTTTCCCCCATCTCCGCGTGGTTTTCTTTGTAGGTGTAACAGATCACTGTTAAGGCCAGAGATTTAAAAGTGTATGGGATTTGGAAGTATTGTGTTGTGTATCGTTGTTCCTCTGGCCATTTAGCCGCTAGACCCCTGCTGGGGCCCAACGTTGCCCACACTCAGCCCCGTGGAGGCAGACCAGGTACACCCAGCATAATTATTTACTCTGGCAGGCCCTGCCACCTAATTTCCTGAAATTTCAGTGGCTAGGGCCTAAAAAAAAAAAAAAAAAGTAATAATAAATAAAATAAAATAAATAAAAATAATAATAATAACGCGATTTTAAGGGGTGGTTCGCTAATGAGGTTAAGTTTCGGAATTGATGCACGATTTGGCTGTTATAATTTGGAAGTTTAAGTTTTTGTCGTGTGGGGCGTACACTGTGATGTATAGAGAGAGAGAGTGGGGGGGAAAGACTGAAGACTGGAGGGGAAAGACAGAAATATGAGGCCAATAGGGTAGACGACCCCAGATATCAGTGTGGCATGCCCATGCCGCACCAGGAGAAGTAAACGGGGGAGACGGGAGAGGGGACGGTCCCGGCCCCTCCCACCGCCAGGATATGGAGAGAAAGTGGGCCAGACTAGGTGTCCAACCCAGATTGCCAAAAGGCGAGGCAACAGCGTAGCTGCAGTCACAGTCATGGTTTTTGGATATTCAGTTCAGTGTCGCTTCAGGTAGGTCACAGTCTTGGTTCAGTCTCACTTGTCTCGTGTTCATCTTATGGGATCAGGAAGAGGAGTGATGACTGGTCAGTTTGTAGTACTGCTTTGATGTCAATTCAGGTAGTCATATTCGTTGAGAGCATCAGTCCTGGCCATTTGCACCAGGTCATGAATGGAGAGTTATCTTTGTTGGTAATTTCTTCTGATCGGTTGTAGTCATGCGGTATGTTCATGCTGTAGTCTCCTCCTTGGTTAGTTTCAATGGAGTTCTTCTATTCAGATGTTTCCATATTGTTGCGGATAGCGATTTCTGTTCTCCTTCTGTTAAAGATGTCCTGGGCGTAGCGGCTGAACGCGGTGTACTCGTCTTCCGAATCCAGGAGGTGATGCTCATTGTCTTTTGGTACAAATTTTATACTGGTGATGAGTACTGATCTTTGTTCCTCATAGCATTCACATTTGTGCATGATATGTTGCCACGTCTCCATGTTGCCACAGGTGCAAGTTGGGTCCTCGATCAGTCCGAATGAATTCAGTTTTGCGTTAAAGGGCCCATGGCCCGTCAGGAGGAAGGTGGTGTTCAGTCCTGGGTAGAACCATTTGGGGGCTTTTGGATAGGTCTTGTCTACGTAGGGTATAAATTTCCGTGTGACTTCACCCTTGGTCGTCTCTTGCCATCTCCTCTGCCAAGTTTCATTCAGGTGTTCCATGATTTTCTGTTTTTCCATTCGGTGGTTGTTTGTAGGGTCCAGTGTAAAAGTGTCAAACGTGGTCGGTGTTCCCTTTGCCAGGTAGTACATCAACCCACATCTCGCCACCTCCAAGTCCAGAGGGAGAGTTCCCGCCAGGACCTGCAACGCACAGGTACTCACCGTGTTACACGCCCTGGTGATGGTGAGGAGTATTTTTCGCTGTATTGTATCGAGGATTCTTTTATTTACTGCAGTTCTTGCTTTGACGTACCATATTGGGGCTCCATAAGTAATTGCTGGGACGAAAATTGCTTTATAGTAGAGGGATAATGTTCTTTTGTTTAGTCCCCAGTCTCTGCGTGTTACTCTGACTACTAGTGCTGCGTATTTTCTCAGCTTCTCCTTCAGATATAAGAGGTGTTGTTTAAAGGACAGGTTGGAATCTAGGATAATGCCTAGGTATTTCATCTGTTTTGCCAGTTTGATTGTGCTTCCCCTTACTTTTATCTGGGGCGGCCGTCTGATGTCGAGTGTTCCTCTCAGTAGAATTGAGTTCGTTTTGGTCGGGGAAATCTCCAGTGTATGCAGGTTTGCCCAGTCCTGGAGCACTTGCAGTGCATGGTTTGCACGGGCTTCTAACTGTGATCTAGAGCTCGCTGCCACCGTTAGGACGAGATCATCCGCGAAAGCTTGTGCGTTGACATTACCCAAGTCGAGTGCCAGGAATTCATCAAAAACAATGTTCCACAGGAGCGGCCCCAGGACAGATCCTGCGGGCAGCCCCTGCGGACCGATCTTGTCAGGCTCCGAAATGGTGCCATTACCCTGATTTTTCTATCTGAGAGGTAGGATCTAATGCCATTATATAAATTCATGGGGATTTTTGCCTTGCGGAGTCTGCCCAGGACGCTCGGCCACCAGAGGGTGTCGAACGCCCCGGCGAAGTCGACCGCAATTACCAGGAAGTACTTTTCATTACATTGTGCTGCGCTTTCTAGGAGGTTCCGAATTGCTTCAATCGTGGAGAGTCCGGGTTTGAACCCATATTGTCTGGGTGACTCTAGGTTAGCTTCTTTGTAGTGGCTGAGTATTCTTCGATGTAGTATTCTCTCCAGGAGTTTACTTAGTGTTGATAGCAGCGCTATGGGACGGTAAGAGTTTGGTTGTTCAGGTGGTTTAGTTGGGTTTTTCAGGATGAGCTTGAGATGTGCTGTTTTCCAGCTAGTTGGGTAATGGCCCACTCTGAGGCAGCAGTTGAAGAGGTGCAGCAGGGGTTCCGGTATGTGCTCCACCGCCCTCTTAACGAGTTCTGGGTCCAAGAGGTCAGGGCCAGGGCATTTCTTGTTGCGCATTTGTGTTGCAGCTTCCTGCAGCTCATCCATGGTAATTGGCGGCTCCATTTGTTGGGTGTTATAGGTCTCGTTTGCCTGTATGATAGCTTGTTGGTCTTCCGTGAGTATATTCGGTGGGTCTTTTATAATGGTGTTCAAAATGTTGGCCACCGAGTCGTCCCATGTTGTGGTGAGGGTGCGTTGCGGCGTTATAGTTGCTGTGGTTATTTCCCCCCTGGGGAGTTTATTTGTTGTGATCTTGTAGACCACTCCCCAGGGATTCTCATTACCTTTAGTTGAGACCAGTCGTTCCCAGGAGGACTTTTTACTTTTCTTTATACTCTCGGTATAAGTATTTCTCAGTACTGTATATTGGCGGCGCAGGTAAGTGACCTCAGCGGGTGGCCACGACCTCCGTGCTCTCTGATATTCCTTTCTTTTTTGTTGGACTAATCTCCTTTGTCGTTGCAGCTCTGGGGTCCACCAGGGCATGGTCTTGCTCGAAAGCGTTTTTCTTTTTATGGCAACTTCAGCTGCCTTGGTTATGATGTTTGTTATTATTTGTTGCAGTTCGTCTGGGTCCTCTCTTATTTCTTGGCCATACTGTCTGGTTTGCCCAATTCTATCATGTTGGGCTCTACTAATAAGCTGTTCTCGGTAGAGTTCCCAATTGGCTTTGGAGATTGCAAATCTGTTTAGCATCGTCCTTTCTGTTGCGATTCTTGCTGTGGTTCTCTGTATCCGGTAGGTGATGGTACGGTGATCCGACGTGGTCCAAGCATTTTGCACCGTCCAGTCGGTCACGTGGGAATCGATATTTCTTGTGATTAGGGTGATGTCAATGGTCGCCTCCCAAAGTGTATTACAGAAGGTTGGGAGGCAGAAAGGTTGATTTTTAACCGTCAATATTGAGTTAGCCAGGAACTCTTCCAGTCTTTGGCCGTTTCTGGTGCCTTGCCGGTCCGGCGTGGCGCTGTGCCAGACTGGGGATCGGCAGTTGACGTCGGCACCTATTATGATCCTCTGTCCTGCTAGGGTAGTTTGGACATCCTGGAGATATGTAATGGCGAAGTCAATCTCGACGCCAGGTCTGCAGTAGAGAGAGACTGCATATAGGCAGCCGACAGAGCTGATTATATGTGCACATGCTGCCCATGGCGTGCATAACTGTGGGATCTTGGTTACTGTTATTTCTGGGTTGCGGACTATAATTGCTGCCCACGGTGTATCTTCGTCACTCTGTACTATTTTAAACCTGAGCGGGTATCCCCTAACCTTCTTCATGTGAGTGTAGGGCTCTTGAATAAGGATGAGATCAGCATTGTCTTCTTCTGCTTTTAGGCATACTTGGGCGACCACTGCTTTCGCACGTTGCGCATTTATTTGGTGAATTTTTAGCACTCCATCGTTATATTTTTTACGTTGCGTACCCATAATCGGTTCTGAGTTGATATATACACTTGAACTTTTGATATGTCGGACATTTTGGATCTCTTATGGAATGCGTATGATCTAGCCTTAGTAGCTTGCAGTTGACGCATACAGGGTCTTTTGCTTTGTTTGGGCAGCTACTGAAGTTGTGCCCCTTTTCGGAGCAGTGGCCGCAGGTTGGTTCCATTTGATTACATGTGTGTGTCGTGTGCCCATATTTGCAGCACCTAAAACACTTTACTATAGCCACTTGTTCTCTGTACCTGTGGCTACTCCACTCTATATAAATTGATCGCTGTTCCCGAAGGACTTGCCAGGCCTCTGGGGCCAGCTCCACTACCCAGTTACAGTTTCCGCTGCTTCTGGCCCTTGTTTTATACTTGGGCATTACCATTAGCTTTTCATCCCTCTCTGGTAGTCCTCTCTGTAGGTTTTTCCTATAGATTTCCCCGGTTAGAGTCTCGGGGGTGATGTCTTGGTCCACGTCAAATATTATGACAGATGGCCCTTTTCTTCTTAGGGTTTCCGCAGTAAGGCCCAAGGTTGGGATCTTTGCATTGGACATGATTATTTCCGCTTCTTCCTTGGTCTCCGTTTCTATTACAATCCCTGGGTTTCTTGTTTTCCTTATTGCTTTAATTCGGGTAGCTTCGAGGTCTTTCCGCAGGTTTTCCATTACCACCTTCTTTATTTCTTCGCTTGTATGTTCATCTTGTCCTGTTGACTTTAGGATGACTATGTTGGGTGTTGGTAGGAGTGTTCTTCTCGAGGACACTCTTGCAGGTTTGGCGGCAGGTTCATTTATGTTTGCAGTGGTGGTTTTGCTCCTCAGCGCTTCCGAGAAGGTCGGGGCACGCTGTGGCATTTCTCTTGCCCCGCCTTGCAGGTATGCCTCTAATGTGGCGTTTATTTTTTCTTTCTCTATGTGGGTTTTGTACAGGATAGTTTCCAGTTTTGTCCACAGTGAGACAATGTCTGCTCGAATCGTTGTTGTAACTCGATTGTTCTGCTTTGCAAAAATTTCCTCCAGTGCAGACCTGAGTATGAGAATCTGGTCTGGTACTGGGCCCCCTGGTAAGGTGGGGTCTAGGGTTTGCGTTTCTTCAGTCATCTCAGTCAGTTGGTTTTGTTGTTCCAAATTACTTTTGCTCAGGTCAGATTGCGACCTGGTTTCCCGTTCGAATTTCGGGACGCCCGGTTTCTTGTTCCTTTTTTTTGAAAGTGGGGTCGGTTTTTGTTCCTCGGTGTCGTCCCTATTGCCATCAATCAGGATGGGTTCTGGTTCTTTTCCGATGTTTTCTTCGGTTTGGTTGGGGTTTTCCGAAGGCATTTCTGGTCAGATCGGAAAATCGGAGTATTCGGATTAGCGGGGTTCTGTTTATATAGTCTTGTAGCTGATTTAAAAAGACGAAGTTTGGTGGGTCACACAAGTTCGTGCGTTGTATGGTTGTCACACAATACCCTGGCAACGATTTGAGCTATCCCCAAGGTCAAATCGTTGGGGGGGGGTGTCAAGTGTTAAAATGCCCCTAGAGCAGTGGGATTACCTCCGCATGGGGTTTCCTGTGACATCTAAAATATTGAAATAGGCACGTGAGAGAAGATTCCACAACATCATGGGAGTTTATGGCGGGGGGGGGAGTCACTAAAAACATTATTCACTGTCTTTTAAAACAGTTGTAAGCACAGCTTGTTGGAGCACCTTTTGCTCTGGATATATCACAGATCGTGGCACCCTCCCCAGTCAAGTACAAGGTACCAACGTGGCTTCCGCTTTAAAATCGGTGCCTCTCTATATCCCTGCTGCCAGCCACATGGTGACCAGTGTAGGTCTGGCAAACAAAGGAAACAGATAAAAAACGCTGGTAACTTGCAAAATTCCAGTTAAATACTCAAAAGTTCCTCACCTATAGAGTCCACTGTAGTTTATAAATCACTGGACATACTTTTCCTGAAATAAAAGCACTAAGAACTCATAATTTAATCCATAAATCGCAGAGCGCTGTTTCAGCGTGGCAGTAACAACGGCAGCCATATTGCATTTTTTCATCCAACAAGCATGTGAGAGAACTATGAAAAAACGTCAGAAGCACCTAAAAGCAGTCCCGTGGTGGTGGTGGTGCAGGGAACTAGAAAACCTAAGGCGCCAAGTCTACAATGCCCGAAAAGCCTTCCAGAGAGCCAGGCACTCCTGGCCTCCTGCTGAGGTCCAGGCCTACGGGAAGTATATAGAAGATATCGTAACGACTACACAAGCCTCATTCGGCAGAAAAAGAAAGTGTCTTGGCAGAATCTTGTGACTACTTGTAATGCAGATCCTTGGGAGGTCGTTTATCGCATTGTTATGAACAAGCTGCCCAGGGGAAAGCTGTTAAATGCAACCTGACTCCCGATAGCAATCCAACACACACACACACACACACACACATGGGCTGAATCCATTAATAATATTCTGAATGCCCTACTTCAGACTGATGAGAGTCCCATCAATGATGAACAAAAGCAAATTGAACAAGACAACCAGGCCTTCTCCAAATAAAATAGAACTTCCTTTCACCTCTGAGGAAATGAACAAAGCGCTTGACAGAACAAAAATAAATAAATGCCCTGGTCACGATAATATTGAGGCTGAGGTCATCAGGAAAGCAGCGATACATCTTCCGAACCACCTATTAGCACTGTTTAACAAATGTCTTGCGAAAGTAATTTTCCCTGATTCTTGGAAACAGGCGGTGCTTCGACTCATCCTAAAAGGTCCAGACAAGGATCCTACTCTACCCAAAACTTACCGCCCCGTTTCTCTTCTCCTGGTCTTGGGCAAGGTAATGGAGTGGCTGCTTCAATCCAGATTATCCACCTACTACCAGACAGCCAACTTAGACTCTCCAAAGCAGTATGGCTTTAAGCCAGGATGCTCCACTGAAGACGCTATAAACAATCTCCTCAACACAGCAAACTCAACCACAGAAAAATATCTACTGGCTATCTCCATTGACTTTGCTGGTGCCTTCGATTCCATCTGGTTGCCCAGCCTTGTCAGGAGATTACGTCAACTCAATATTCCACTCAACCTCTACCGCTGTCTCCAGAACTACCTGTTCAATCGCTCAGTAACTGTCCACACGAATTTTCAGAAAACTTCCTGACCAGTTGTTAGAGATTGTCCACAGGGCTCATTTCTTGGGTCCTACTTTTGGAACTTAATACTAGATGAATTTCTTTTTATGGATCTAGGTCCTCTGGACTGCATGGCCTATGCAGATGACCTCATCCTCTTTATCAAAGCTGATTCTAGAACTCAGCTTGAGCAAATTGCCTCCCCTGCCTTAACGATCCTCCAAAATTGGGCAAACAACCACAAGTTAGTCATCTCTGGGGAAAAAACGAAGACTATCCTCCTCAAAGGATCCTTGGACATAAGAAGACCGCCTCAAATTAAAATCTCTGGGCAGACATTGCAACTCAAAACAGAACTAAAATATCTAGGAGTAACCTTTGACTCCCGGTTAACATTCTTACCTCTCCAACAAAATACGTCGTTATACTGCTATGATCGTAAGAATTAGCAGAGTAGACTGGGGTTTGAAGAATTCGACTCTCATGCTACTTTACAAAACCATCTTCTTACCAGCTGTGTGCTATGGTGCAGGCATATGGTTCCCTCGTGCCATCATTGCATGTAATAAAGCAAAGTTACATACAATTCAAAGCAATATCTTACTCATTGTGACCAGAGTTTGCCGCACAGTCTGTAATCCTGCCCTGCAGGTCTTAGCAGGTACTCTTCCTCTGGGCCTGGAGGTTATTCGTCGCGACCTTGCATACCGCATAAAGAGAGGAATTCCCACCACCATTCTGGATATAACACTCGTACTGCCTAATGATCCAAAAAAAGCAAATGAAACAGATTTACTCTAAGCTCTTCCAGAATTGGCAAAAATAAATAATTTTTTTCTTTATACTCCGGCACAACAACCAAGTCAGCAGAGTTTACAATAAATCGTCAATACAAATATTTATCAGTCACAGGCTTGAACCCGGGTCCACTCAAGGAACGCGTGTTATGCACTCTCGCTCCTGTCCACTGGGCTACATCATCTTGGGAGCAAACAGCAAAAGGTGAAACAGCTAAAAGATTTCTTAAACAAGTTATGATAACTGCACCAAAACCTCCTCCATGGTACTCACCAGGCCTTCACGTCTCGTTCTTCCTGACTGGTCATGGATCGTTTCGGGCCAAGCTGCATGCCCTGTGTCTCACCGATTCTCCTCTCTGCACATGCGGTGACAACGAAGACTGGATTCACCTCATGTATAATTGCACTCTTTATGATTTACCCAGAAGTCTCCTAATTACCAAGATCTGGAAATATACCCAGTGGGCAGGAACATCTCTACATAATTGACGAAACCAACTACAAAACCTTCACTACTTTTGCCTAGACTGTATTTGAAATGCGTCAAATTCACCTACAGTAAACAGCTCAGCGCACCCCCATCTTATAATGAACCCAAAACTCAATTCACAGAACATATCCTACATAATTCTCTACATAATTGACGAAACCAACTACAAAGCCTTCACTACTTTTGCCCAGACTGTATTTGAAATGCGTCAAATTCACCTACAGTTAACTGCTCAGCGCACCCTCATCTTATAATGAACCCAAAACTCAATTCACAGAACATATCCTGAATGGAATCAAAGAAAACACCAGCAGGATATTGATCTTTATCCTGATATAACTGGAATCTCTCGACGTTCACAAAGGAAACTATCTTACAAACCCACCAACCCAAAAGGACTTTTCTACAGTAGACACAAGAACTCCAAGCAATCCTTAGCTTCATGAATGCATGTGCCTCCTCTCATCCCCTAAGAGAAGATGATCCAAATCCACTACCCATCGTGGAACACTGCTCATTGCCTACAAGGCACCCTTGGCTGAAGAAGATTTTAATTTCTGACACTGGGCCCTTGCCCAATGTGGGACCCACTCAATTGCTGGCACCTCTTCTCTTCGAGGTGTACGACAATATCTGATTTTCCTACTTGTGTAGGAACTCACATAAATACTCCTCTGTGAATGGGACTGGCATTTGACTTGTCAAATGCAGGGTCATGCCATTAGTTGAAAGTTCTAGTTTTCGAAATTTGTCATTAAAAGAACCCTGACCCGTGCAATAAAAATAAAATCTCCATATTGAAAGAAAACCAGAACCTTTTTGGTTTTTCTAAAGAAAAGTAAAATCCAGGAAAAACCTTTTTGTGATTGGTGGTGGTATCCCACCTAATGTGCCAAATATTTAACAATTCATTATAGCATCTGCTTTTTTCCTTTTCGAGATCAATATTCAAATTTAGTTCTCTGTCTAAGATCTTAGCAGGGATTATTTTTTTAACTCTGTAACAGAGACCATGGTAAGGGCAGCTCCATGCTGGCTACCCTTGCTGGCTCGGCCAATACACATAAGCTGCCAATTTCCACCACTAAAACAAAAATGTTACTTCTCAAGGGTTCACTTCAGATGACCACCAGTAGTTAAACTTAACGGCCAATCCCTGAAAATCTGCAAATCCTTGAAATAAAAAATAAAACTAAATAAATTTTCGTTTATGCTCAGGGATGACCACCGAGTGAGGGGAGTTCACAAGGTAAAGAAAATACAAGAAACATATGAGTGAAATAAAATGAGTGAATTCGAACTGCTGGTTAGGACAAATAACGCTGACGTAATAGGGCTTAGAGAAACGTGGTGCCACCCGAAGGTATGTATAATGTATTTAGGAAGGACAGGGAAGATAGAAGGGGTGATGGGGTTATGCTTCTTATCAAAAATAGCCTGAGCGCGACGAAAGCTTTCCCGGATTAAAATGTTTCGCATGCTAGTATAGAATCTGTATGGTGTGAAATAGTTGGAAGCAAAGGTATAATGAGGGTGGGAGTAATCTACAGGCCAGGTAATTGTGAAGATTATGATAAGAGTCTCTACATGCAAATGGAATGGGCAAGTAAGGATGAATGTCTTATTGTGGTTGATTTTAATTTACCTCTAATTGATTGGAGCAAATGGGAAGGAAACTCCACATGGGGGACAAAATTTTTAAATCAACTAGATGATTGCTATTTGTATCAACATGTTAGCGAAAGTACTAAGGAAAAAGAATACTCTAGAGTATTCTTTACCTTCTCATGTTTACCTTCTCTGTACTCGTTCCAGCAGCTCAACGTCATTCTTAAATTAGGCTCCAGACCTCATGCAGTACTCAAGGGGTGGCTGGACCATTGCCTTATACAAAGGGACAAAAAACCTCCAGTTTCTGGGGGAAAACCTTGCTATTTACCCCTGAGACCCACTAACCCAGCCACGGAGTGAAAAAAGCCCATTACAGTTTCTGACATCATTGACGGGATTCGAACCCGGGCATTTTCCACCCGGTGTGGGAGAGAAGGTGACGATACTATTGTACTATACTGGTAGACACAACAGAATATAGTCAGCATTTGTAAGCAGTTGTTGTTGCAGGTGATATATCATCAGGTGAATCCAAGTTTCTCTTCCACAAACGGAACAGTCACCTTTAGAAAGCGCTGGTTCATAAATTGGTTTTAATCGCGTTTTGGCAATTTAGCATCCTCGACTTTGGCAAGAACTTTACTGGCAAGAACTAGGACAATGGGGTCCTAGTTCTTGCCAGCAAACCGTGCCCCATATCCAGCAACCACCGGCAACTGCCTGGAGGATAGTGGATTCATCCATGGACCCATCATGCACGATGAACCAAATATTTAGTTATCCGACCAGCACTCGTTACCAGCAGTCGAGTGTCCAACCCGTGTGCTGTTAACACCAATGCATTTGCCTTCAACGATGATCTGTGGTGAGGGGAGGTTGTGTCTCTTGGGTTGTCTACTATAGCACCCCAAACGCCTGAGTGCGTCTGCGCCAATAGTACAGTGTCATTGTCGCCATCCTTGCCACATCGGATAGAAAAAGCCAGAGGTCGAATTCCGTCAATGACGCCAGGAACTTTTATCGGCTTTTTTTCACTCCGTGGCTGAGTTAGTCGGTCTCAGGCGCAGATAGCAAGACTTCCCCCCACTCCCGGAAAATCGGGTTTTTGGTCCATCAGAACGACAAATCTACCGGAGAACACGCACAATTCAAGAATATAATACACTTAGGATAGTTGAACTAATTTTCTGGGTGACCCTAGTGACGTTTATGTTTTTATTTATATGTCTGAACGTGCTGCGCATCGTCATTTGGAATATTCTTCTTGCATTCTCCATGTTGTACTAAGATGTCAGCTGTCGCATAGTGGACAGCATGATGAGTGAATGGTATGTGCTGTATACCCTTCGCTCAATACGGACATCTAACTTTTCGTTTTGTTTTTACATTTGAAATTATTGCACTGTCCAGAGAGAGATGTGTAAGTATGGAAGACTGCTCCAGAGAGAAAATGGTAAACGTTTTTTCTTAGTTGAGGTTTATGCCGAAATATTGAAAATACGGAGAGAACTGTGAGTTTTTCTGTTGAGAAATATAATTACTCCAGTGCTCCAGTGATGATATGAAGCGTTTCATTTCCATTAAACGCTTCATATCATCAGAGTATGTAATTCCATCATCACGAACAGAATAAGGAGAACGGTAAACAGTCGCCAGGATAAAACCCCACCTTGTGGCACGTCTACGGGGATAGATTGGATATAGGAGATGTTGAGACGGTGAAGTACAATGTTCTGTTACTTGGGCTCTAAAAGTTTGTCCACATCTTCCTTGAACTTATTTAAGCTACCAACCTCCAAAACAACAGATGGAAGTTTGTTCCAGCAATCAACTACCCGCTGGCTAAAGGTAAATTTCCGCACATCTATACTACAACTGTCTTTCCTCAATTTGAATTTACGTCCCCTCAGGTTCGCAATCTGAGCAAGTTCTTGCCATTACGCTTCCCTCAATGCTGATAGGATTCTTCCTCTCAGAAGAATCCCATCAGCATTGAGGGGAATCCCATCAGCATCATCATGGCCTTATACACCTCAATCAGATCACCTCGCAGGTGCCTACTCTACAGATGCTGCAATTTGCAGAACTTTAGCCTTTCCTGGTAAGGAAAACCCTTTGTTCCCTCACCAATCATGTTTACCTTCTCTGTACTCGTTCCAGCAGCTCAACGTCATTCTTAAATTAGGCTCCAGACCTGTATGCAGTACTCAAGAGGTGGCTGGACCATTGCCTTATACAAAGGCACTTCCTTATACCCCCGCTAGAAAAAATTCTGTATATCATTGACAAGACACCATGAGCTGATCTGCAGCCTGTCTGCATTGCTCAGAAAGCTTCATATCTGACAGCACAGTTACTCCCAGATCTTTTTCATTTTCTATCCCCCTAAGTGTACAAATAACCCTGAGAAACGTGCCACACAGTTCGTACGTTTCTCGGGCTGTACTTTGCATTTGTGTATGTTAAACTTCAGTTGCCACTTCTCAGCCCACCTTCCCAAATGTTGTAGATCCTGTTGCAGTAGCACGCTGAAATTAATGTCATTAACAACGCTGCCAACCTTTGTATTCATCTGCAAACTTCGACATTAAGCCTGATATACCTTTATCAATATCATTGATTAATATACAAACAACAATGTGCCCAACGCCGAACCCTGGAGGACTCCACTAATAACATTAGTCCACAAGAAGTAGTGTACATTGATTACCACTCTCTGTCTTCTCCCACTCAACCATCCTCTTATCTATTGTAACAAATTGCCTTTAATGTCATACTGTCCAATTTGTACATCAGTTTTCCATGTGCAACAGTATGAAAAGCTTTCTGAAATCGAAGTATATGATAAAAAAATTAATTATTTTTTGCATCCAGTTCCTTTGTGACCACATCATTGTATACAATCAAATTTGTCAGACAAGACTTCCCCTTAAAAAACCCATGCTGTTTCTGAATTACTACTACAATCTCGTCCAGATTATTCTGCAAGGCTTCTTTAACCAATGACTCCATTATTTTGCCCAGAGCAGAAGTTAAACTAACAGATCTCGTGTCACCATTTGTCCCGCTTTGGAATTGGGGATACATTTTTTTTTTTTTTTTATAATATTAGGGTCACTCGTAAATTACTATATCTACCCATATATTTATTTTGTCTGCAAATTGCGTGTGTTCTCTGGTCGATTTCCTGTTTTTGCTAAACGAAAAAAACCTTGCTATCTATGACTGACACCTACTAATTGTGCTACGGAGTAAAAAAAAAACTATTAAAATTGTCACGTAATCGACGGGATTCGAACGCAATCATTTTTCACCCGATGTATGGAGGACTGTGACCATACCACTGTGCTACACGGGCAAACATTGCAGCTACATTTGTACATCTCCAGTCAGTGGGGACTTTCGCTGAATCCAAGGATGCTCTTATAATTATGGCTAAAGGTTTGCTTCCTTCCTTTTCCGCCTCCTTTAATATAACCAGATAGATCCCATCCACCCTAGTTGCCTTTCTTATGTTTAACTTCAATAATTTCTCCTCTACTTTGCTTTCAGTTATTATAAAAGCATTTAGCTTTCTGTTAGAGTTTAATAAGCTTCTGTCCTCAACTTCCCAACAGAATTCCTCATGTGTGAATGTAAGTACAAAATAGTCGTTCAGTTTGTCAGCTAACTGAGCAAGATCATCAGCAGTCCAAACTCCGATATGAAGTGGATCAACCTGATTCATCACCTTCCTCCTAGAGTTGACATAAGTAAAGGAATTTTTGCTGTTTTCTTTGCATCCTTTGCCAAAGAGTTTTTTGACACTGTTGCGCATAGAAGGCTACTGAAGAAATTGGAGCAGAATGGTATTAAAGTAAATTGCTACAATGGATAAAAGAATGGTTGAGTGGGAGAAGACAGAGGGTGGTAATCAACGGGTGCTGCTCTTCGTGGACTAATGTTATTAGTGGAATCCCACAGGGTTCCGAGTTGGGTCCACTGTTGTTTTGTATATTTATCAATGATATTGATGAAGTTATATCAGGCTTAGTGTCGAAGTTTGTAGGTTATACAAAGGTTGGGGGTTGTTAATGACAGTAATGGCAGTGTGCTACTGCAACAGGATCTAGAAAATTTGGGCAGATGGGCTGCGAAGTGGCAACTGAAGTGTAACCTTGACAAACGCAAAGTACTGCATATGGGTAGAAGTAACCCCAGAGAAACGTACCAACTCTGTGTTACTGCACTTAAGGTGGTAGAAAATGAAAAAGACCTGGGAGTTATATATGAAGTTTTCTGAGCAATGCGACAGGTTGCCAGGGCAGGTCATGGGGTTTTGTCAATGATATATAGGAATTTTGCTAGCAGGGAAAAGGAACTGATTGTCCCTCTGTATAAGGCAATGGTCAGGCACGCCTTAAGTACGACATACAAATCTGGAGGCCTCACTTTAGGAAGGATGTAGATTTGCTTGAGCGTGTACAGGGAAGGGCAACAATATTGGTGAGGGGAATGAAGGGATTCTCTTGCTAAGAGAGGCTTAAGTTCTGCAAATTGCAATGGCTGGAGACTAGGCACCTGCGCGGTGATGTGATTGTGGTGTATAAGGCCTTGAATGGGTTGAGCATGCTAAATTCTGATGGGATTCTTCCACTTATTCAGATTACGAACCTAAGGAGGCATAAATTCAAATTAAGGAAAGACAGGTGTAGAATAGCTGTGCGGAAATTTGTCTTTAGCCAGCGGGTGGTTAATTGCTGGAACAAACTTCCATTTGTCGTTGTGGAAGTTGATAGGTTAAATAAATTTAAGGAGGAACTGGACAACATTTAGAGGGAATGGTTGTGTGAATTTTTTTTTTTTTTTTTGGCTGATGCTGCATAAGCTCATACACTGCTTTCTTGCATCACATGCCACTACTACTACTACTACCATTGGTTTCTGTGTCATCTGATAATTTTTATGCATCCCATGCATTTTATTTTCTCTGCCACGAGTCTCATTAGTTCATTTGATATCTCTTTAGGTCTAAATCTTGAACAATATTTCTTAGTTGGTATTAAGAGCCTAGTAGTTTCCAAGATTAATTCCTTGAACGCTTCCCATTTAGAATTTGCTGTTGCTAACATCATCAGTTGGTCCGACTGTATGGAATATAAAAACTGTCTGAGACTACTGTAGTCACCTTTACAAAAGCAAAAACTCGTCCATTTCTTCTGATGATAGTTACATCTTTAAGTAAATCCCACATGAGTTCATTGTGATCACTGTCACGTAGTGGTAACTTTATATGGAAATTCTTAATTCATGAATAATCACTGCTGATAATGAGATCAAGAATGCTACTCCCCCCCCCCCCAGTTTCCTTTCGAATATGCTGCTGTAGAAAACAATAATCCCATAAATCCACAAAAGTCTTGCTACTGTGCGAGTTACCAACCCACTTGCTACTGTGCGAGTGACCAATCCACTTGCTACTGTGTGAGTGACCAACCCACTAATAATTCAAATAGAGTGGGCCAGTATATTACTGGCCCACTCCATTTCTCTGTACAATTGTTCGTTGTACTCATCAGAGTCATTAGGCCTATAACCCAATCCTAGCCTCAATTTTGCTTTCCTTGTGCTTATGTCATACCAAACCGACTGAACATCGTACTGTCCATCTATGTCAACTGGATACACTTCCTTAGATTTTATGTGTTTCTTAACTAACAGCATAACCCTTCCTTCCTTAAAGTTTAGATACTTTAACTGTACTGCTTTCGAAAAGTTATTCTTCGACGGTTGCAACTGTTTCTAAATTAATTGCTTCAGCTGGCTGACAAGATCTTAGATTTTCTTCACCTAATTACCGTCATTTTCTGAACTCTACCGAACGTCGTAAGGAACAGAGTAATACTTGTCAAACACTCTCTAGTCAATTTTCGATATATTTCTTTTGTATTTCTTCCTTCTTTGTCAGAAATTTGATTATTGAAAGATGCTATTTGCATCGTCAGTGTGTTCAATAGTGTATTCTTTTCTTCTTCCGCCTACCAACATAAAAATTAAATTTTAGAAACTGAATAAGCAATTGAAATACAAATTTTTCATATTATTTTGCATAGCATTAAGCTAACAAAATAAACTATTTTATAATTTTTCATTCATTTTATATACCTTGTTCTCAGAACTTTTGATCACTCCTGGTACGCTAAGAATTCCTTGCTGTTTTTCTTAGCGAAGAACTTCTAATAATCTACGTTATGCCTCACAAATCTCTTGAGTAACTTCATTATACACTAGTCTGCACATAACATAAGATTCTCTATCCATTGTATTCACGGAAACTCTTGCACTGGCACTTACTTACTCAGTAGCAGAGCAGTTCTCGATTTGTTGGACGACTATTCTCTGTAACAACAGTTTGGACAGCAACAAGAGCAGTAGCGTAACTACCCTTTTTCGGGCCCGGAAGCAAAGAACATGTTCGGGCCATTACTTAATTAATGAAAATTGCAAAAACAGAAACAGCTAAAGACGCCGGGCCCATAAAGGGCCCGGGCCCGGAGGCAATTGCCTTGCCTGCCTACATGGTAGCTACGCCACTGAACAAGAGAAAGAAATATTCTTGATCTGATTACAAGCAGTGATTCATTTTTAAAAATCAAGTAAAGGAACAACTAAGGTGTAGTGATGATACTGCTAATCACCTACGTTCTTCATTTCAACTAGTTTTCAAAGTATTGAATTGGGATTTGTTTAAAGACACAAATCTATGAAGCTAAAGGGAACGTTTTGGTTTTAGCAAAGGCGATCACTTAGATATTTATTATTTCTCCTGTTTTCGATATGCAAAATTTCTCTTTGCATATGGGAAACATTTGAAAACATTAGAAACCGATGTTGTTAACAAATGCAGACCGAATAGGATGGTTCAGGGAAAGTAATCTAAACGAAAATACAAGGCAGTAATCTGAGTGGGAAGTGTCCAGTGAAGCTATAAAGCGTTTAATATCAACTGAGAAATATTGTTCAAGGACACCAAAACAGTAACACCCACTTTATGTGATTAATAGCAGAGAAGAAAAGTGTATGGGATTATTAGAAATTGTGTAAGAATCAGTTCAATTGTGTCATAGTCAAGTTACCCGAGTGTCGAGGAATGCGAAAATAATTATTTGCTTATATTACTACTACAAATAAAATAGAAAACAATATTGATCCATGTCAAATTACATTGGTCCACTTATTATGAATAGCATAACTACTGATAATCCTGTAGAGGTTGCTGATGAACTGAGTAAATATTTTGCACCTACATTAATACATGAAGAAGTATTTAGAGATGAAGATATTGAAGTCTATCTAATACTTATTAAGAAAAAATGATTTCATTATTCAAAAACGATTTGAAAATTATTCTCCTATTCACAAGTCTGATACAAAGGACGTGCACGTAATTACAGTCCTGTCAGTTTGACTTCTATTCCAGCAGGATCAGTTTCTATTTCTACCTCAGTAGAAATAGGAATTAATGGTGCCTGAGCAATCTGATTAGCTATTATGAGATTGGCACAAAGGAATTGGATGCCATGAATAATTTTAACAATTATGTACTGTTGCAAACGAGCAACTGTTGTATAAATTGGAGCAATGTGGGAGTAGGGACAAATTGCTACTATGGATTGAGTGATGGGTAAGAGGTAGGATAGTGGTAAGCATAAATAGGCACTGCTCTTCATGGATGAGTGTTATGAGTGGGGTAACAGAGGTTTCCTGTTTTCAAAAGCTATTAGTTAAAGTATTAGTTAAAGATATCCATGTAAGGTAATTTAAGTTAAATGTCTAAATTTGCTGATGCGGGATTGTTTCCAAAATTAAACAAGGAATGATACTTTTAGGAGATCCAGATATAGATGGGCTAAAAATGGTAACTGGGGACATTGAAAAAAGAAAAATACTGCATTCAGGTAGTAGTAGCCCCAAATAGTGCAGATAAGCTGCTAGCACAGTTGATGGGGCCTAATAGTGCAGATAAGCTGCTAGCACAGTTGATGGGGCTTTTGTCAGTGATATATAGGAAGTATTCTGGGAAGGAACAAAGGTGATTACTTCATTGAGTAAAATTTTGATCACTAACGTGGTTTGGAATGAAAATTTTTACTAAATGGAATACCCTCCAGAATAATCGTGCAGATGAAAATTAAAGTGTATACATGCCTTTATCAATGAATATGATGAACCGAAATATTCGGAACCCTGATCCAAACCGTGTGAAGTGTCATAAGCCATGTTTAGAAATTTCTGATGGAAAGGGTGCGAAGAAGAGCAACGAGATTATCTGAAGAACACAGATGGTTTGTCATACCAAGAAAGGCTGGGGGTTACTATTCATTGCAGGGTATAGGAAACTAGGCATCTGCGTGATCACCTAACTGAAGTCTTTAAGGCTTTAAAAAGGTTGAGTTAACAAAATGCTGTGGGAGTCTTTATTCTTTCCCAGACAACTTTCACAAAACTGATGTTTGTTTTAAATTGAAAATGGACAATTGCAGTACGGAAATTATCTGCCAGCCAGAGAGAGAGAGAGCATATGTTAGGAATAGCATGAATAGAACGAATACGCAAAAAATGAAGTGAAGTGGATTTTATTTTTTTGTTTGGTGTCCTGTGAGCTTGCTTCCGTGCATCATTTTGCTAATACAGTACATTGAGCATTCTTTTGTATATTTGCTAATAGATGGCGCCGACACATTTCCTTCATTTTGTAATGTGTTGTGTAATATTGTTCTTCTGATTACATTTACTGTCGTTTAGTATTTTAAGTATTCATCGCAGTGCAATAACTGTGATATACATGTTACGTTGGCGTATTTCTATTATTGGTCTTGTTCGAGTTGCATCATGATTATATGCGTACATATCAGTTTGGATTCTTCATAGTATCGTAACATGATAAAATCTACAATGGCCATATATTTATTGATGGTGTTTGTGTTTTGTCATCTTAGTGCTTCTGAAGTATTGAATGAATTATTTGAAAATGCTTCAGGATGTGAAAATCACTGTGATGTTTATATATCGATGACGGTAAGCCTAAATCTTTTTTTTCTTAACGTTCGTCGTTGCGTAAATTCGTTTAAAGCTGACACTTTAATTAATTTTATTTATATTCACACTTGCAGTTTGCCCGTTACTGTGTGTATGCAACTCAAAGTTAGTGAGTTTTTTTTTTTTTTCTTTTTTTATTTAATATTCCCCGATTGTAATCAAAGAACATTATGATTATCGAAGTTCACTGATTTTCGCTTACAAATACTCGAGTAAACTTGGGAAAAGATAATCTATGCTGATAACTAGTCTACTTCACAGAGCAAAATAAAAATGAAACTGTAATAATATCTATAGAAGCGTTTTTAATCCTATGTCGTTATAGGCATCGACTTCTGAACTTTAGGTCGGCACGGGGGTTGGGTTGAATGCAATCTGAAAATATGTATTACTAGCAGGGGCAAAAACAGTGTAATAATTTCTCCTACCCCGTTGAGAAGTAGGCGATCATTTCATAAGAATATTTTACGAGAGATTTGGGGTGACCACAGTTACTGATGTAACCTTCCTTTACCTTAAAAAATGAATAAAAAATATAAAACATCTAAATATTTTCAATTTAAATGCATAGACTTCATTTATCATTTCATATCAGTAAGTGATACTTGACCTTACCTATAAAATAGTTTCCCAAACTTTTATGCATTGCACCCCGTATAACATTTTCTACATTTCATGCACCCCATCTTCCACAACGTGCAAATAAACTGATTTGACATAAACTTTAGCTATGAGTATACATACTTTTATAAATTAATACATTTAATCTCAAAGATTAAAATAAAATACATTTCGTACCTGGATTAGTGGGATGGTTTGATCATATTTCATTAACCCTGATCCTGCTCCATAAAAACAACATATGCCCCCCAAAAACAAAGTGTATCCCCACACTTTCGTGAGCTCTGCTATAAAGTTACATCTTAAGCAGGACAGTGTTGAGGCATGTGTTATCGGGATGCATTGGCACATTCACTGCAGTACCCTTTTAGCATTAATTGCATTGTACCAGTAGCTCCAAACCAGGGCAGTTAATTACTGTAAAAAGTAAAGACTGTATCCGATTTGATTTCACTTATTGAAATTATGTTGATTTTGTTCTTAGGATGATTGTCTGTTATGATCCTGTTCCGTGTATTAACAGGGTGATTTAGCAATACGTGATTCATTTGGAAAACTTCTATCCACCCATTGGTTTACATCCAGCCCACCTCTACCAGTCGATGGCAGAAACCAATGGGTGGTATGCTCTGCTACCCACTAGGCTAAGAGGCTGAGCACAATGTAAACAACACATCCCAAGATTACATTCCACAAACATATTCACAACTGCATTGATCAGTTTTTTTGGGTATCTTCACGTATGCACAACGGAGTTGCCATAGTCTGCTCTAGTACTGCCTTCACACCCACACACAAAAAATTACATGGATAAGTAGTAGTAGTAGAAGTAATGGAAGCATGTGATGCAAGAAAGCAAGTGTATGATGAACTTATGTAGCACCAGCCAAAAAGCAAAACCCAATTTCACACATCCATTCTCTCTAAAAGTTTGTCCAGTTCCTCCTTGAATTTATTTAAGCCATCAACTTCCACAATGACAGATGGAAGTTTGTTCCAGCAAGCTGGATATCCTCATTTTTCTCTTTCTTGGTGATTCCTTTCTACTTCTCTCTCTCTCTCTCTCAGGGTAACTCAGAATTTTTTTTTTTTTTGCTGGTGCAGCATAATCCTCAGGCTTCCTTGCACCATATGGCTAATAATAATAATAAATTAACCACCTGCTGACTAAAAGCAAATTTCCACACATCTATTCTACAACTGTCTTTCCTCAATTTGAATTTATGCCCCATCAGGTTTGTAATCTGAACAAGCAGAAGGATCCTATCAGAATTCAGCATGCTCAACCCATTCAAGGCATTATACACCTCAGTCAGATCACCTCGCAGATGCCTAGTCTCCAGCCACTGCAATTTGCAGAATTTAAGCCTCTCCTGGTAAGAGAACCCCTTTGTTCCTCTCACCAATCTTGTTGCCGTTCTCTGTACTTGATCTAGCAACTCTACATCCTTCCTAAAATGAGGCTTCCAGACCTGTAAGCAGTACTTGAGGTATGGCTTGACCATTGCCTTATACAAAGGTATAATCACCTCCTTGTCTCTGCTAGCAAAATTCCTATATATCATTGACAAAACTCGAAGACCTGCTTTGGCAGCCCATCTGCACTGCTCAGAGAACTTCATATCCGACTACACAATTACCCCCAGGCCTTTTTATTCTCCACCTCCCTGAGTGTAGCACCACACACTCTTGGGTTACTGCTACCCATATGCAGTACTTTGCATTTGTCAATATTAAACTTCAATTGCCACTTCTCAGCCCATCTACCTAACTTTTCTAGATCTTGTTGCAGTAGCACACTGTCTTTACTGTCATTAACAACCCTGCCGACCTTTGTATCATATGCAAACTTGGACATTAAGCCTGGTATACCTTCATTGATATCATTAATAAATACACAAAACAACAATGGGCCCAGCACCGAAACCTGGGGGATTCCACTAATAACATTAGTGCAGTGGTGTCCATTTATTACCACTCTCTCCCATCTCCCACTGAACCATCCCTTCATCCATTGCAGTAACCTGCCGTTAATGTCATACCGCTCCAATTTGTACAGCAGTCTTCTACATGCAACAGTATCAAAAGCTTTCCTGAAATCCAAGTATATGATATCCGAATTATTTTTTGCATCCAGGCTTCTGTTGTCACCTGCTGATTTATATGCCGCAAAATTTTCTTCTCTGCCACAAGCCTCATTAGTTCATCGGACATCCATTTAGGCCTCAATCTTGAACAGTATTTCGTAGTTGGTAGGAAAAGACTAGTAGCTTCCAAGATTAATTCCTTTAAGGCTTCCCAACTCACACGTTAGCAAGACAAAAGTCTTGCTAACGTGTGAGTGACCAAACTGCAAGTTCCAAGCAATGTCTGGAAAGTTAAAATCCTCCATTACAAGACATTAATTTACTGGCCTACTCTATTTCTCTGTACAGTTGTTCATTGTACTCCTCAGAGTCATTAGGCCTATAGCACACACACCTCTCATTTTCCCTTTCCTAGTGCTTATGTCACACCAAACTGACTCAACTTTTCACTCTCCACCCATGTCAACTGGATTCACTTCCTTAGATTTTGTGTTTCTTAACTAACAGCATAACTCCTTCTCCCTTCCTACCCTGTCTATTTTTTCTGTACACATCATACACCCCAAATTCCAATTGCTTATAGCTGTGACACCATGTCTCTGATATCCCAACAATATCTGCCTTTGATGCCTTGATAAGCACTTCAAATTCATCAAATTTAATTACTATACTTCTAGCAATGGTGTACATGCAAGTATACATGCACCTGTTCTTACTCTTAGTTACCTTAACACAGTCCATGTATTTATTTGTTCCATGATGACTTCCAGCTGCTCTTGAAATCCCAGGCAACTTGCCCTCTAGGCTGCTGCTCATTATAATAGAAGCAGTGCAAGAATCGCTTTCACCTCTGCCTTCGGCTACTGTTAATCTTTTAGTTTGTGAATCCCCCTAAGATTACAGACTAGTTTATATCTACCATCTGCTTCTGTGTGTCTGGTCTTGGCGCATTATAGCCCTAGTAGCTAATGCGCCAATAAAACCAAAACCAAACCAAACTTCTGTGTGTCACCTGATAATTTATATGCATCCCATGCATTTTCCTTGTTCTACAAATCTCATTATTTCATGACATCCGTTTAGGTTTATACTTTTACTATAATTTCTTAGTTGGTATGAAAAGCCTAGTAGCTTACATGATTAATTCCTTGAATGGTTCCCATTTAGAATTTGCTGATGATAAAATCATCAGTTGGTCCTGCTCTAGAATTTAGAAACTGTCTGAGACCACTGCAGCCACCTTTATAAAAGCAAAAATCCTTCCTTTTTTTTCTATGATCACTGCCACCTAGTGGGTCTCTTACTTGCCAGTTCCTAGTGCACGAAGAATCACTGCTGATAACCAGATCAAGAGTATTGTTGCTTGTTTTTTGCCTCTCTGACATGCTGCTGTAGAAAGCAGTCATCCATTAAATCTACAGAAATCTTTTGCTACTGTGCAATGGACAAACCCACAAATTCCAGTCAACATCTAAGAAAGTTAAAATCACCAATTATAAGCCATTCTGATTTATTGGCTTACAGTACTCTGTTTCTTTGTATAGCTGTTTGGAATACTCGTCACAGTCATTAGGCCTATAACACACTCTTATTCTCATTTTGCTTTCTCAGTGTATATATCACAGCAAACTGACTCATCATTGCACTGGGCAACCATGTTGACTAGATGCACTGCCTTAGATTTAATATGCTTCTTCATTAAGAGCATAACTTCTCCACACCTATCCTGTCTGTCATATCTATATACATTGCAGTCATATTCAGATTCAGCATTGCTTATGTCTCAGTGACACCATGTTTCTGCTATCCCTACAGTGTCTACATTGGATGACTTAATCAGTACTTCAAATTCATCAATATATATACAATGCTCCTATCATTGGCATACATGCATGTTCAACTCTTAGTTATCCTAACACAGCCCATGTATTTTAGCATTTGCATTAGTAGAGGCATATGATGTGAGAAAGCACACACACACACACACACACACACACACACATTTCCCATTTCGCTCATCCATTTGCTTCAAATGTTTGGCCAGTTCTTCCTTGATCAACTTCCACAACTACAGATAGAAGGCTGTCCCAGCAATCAACTACCCACTGGTTAAAGGCAAACTTCTGCACATCCATTCTACAACTGCCTTTCCCCAATTTAAGTTTATGCCCACTCAGGTTCATAATCTGAGCAAGAGGAAGAATCCCATCAGCATTCAGCCTGCTCAAACTATGCAAGGCTTTATACACTTCAGTCAGATCACCTCACATGTGCCTAGTCTCCAGACACTGCAATTTGCAGAACTTAAGCCTTTCTTTGTAAGAGCACCCCTTTATTGCTTTCACAAACCTTGTTTCTGCCCTGTACTCATTCTAGCAACTCTACATCCTTCCTAAAATGAGGCCTTCAGACCTTTACGCAGTACTCAAGATATTGCCTGACCATTCAAACATTATACAAAGGGATAATCATCTCCTTATCCCTGCTAGCAAAATTTCTGTATATCGTTGACAATACCCCATGACCTGCTGTGGCAGCCTGTCTGCACTGCTCAGAAAACTTCATATCTGACTGCACAATTATCCCCAGGTCTTTTACATTCTCCACTATCCTGAGTGTACAGTGGCACATTTTCTGGGTTTACTGCTACCCAAATGCAGTATTTTGCATTTGTCAATGTTAAACCTTTAGTTGCCATCTCTCAGTATGTGATATCAAATCCAATCATATGATATGCAAAATTATTTTTGCATACAATTCCATTGTGACCACATCGTGGTATCCAATCAACTTGGTCAGACAAGACTTCCCCTTAACAAACCCATGCTGTGTCTGAATTATTGCTGCAGTCTTGTCTAGATGATCCTGTAATGCTTCTTTAACCAGTGACTCCATTATTTTCCCCAGAACAGAAGTTAAACTAACAGATCTGTAATTACTCGTGTCACCTTTTGTGAATTGGGGATACATTTGCACATCTCCAATCCATGGGGACCTCCCTTGAATCTAAGGATGCTCTCATATTTATGGTTAAGGGTTTGCTTACTTCCTTTGCCACCTCCATAAATATAACTGGATAGATCCCATCCACCAGAGGTGCCTTTCTTATGTTTAACTTCAACAATTTCTCCTCCACTGCTTTCAGTTATTACAAAATCATTTATCTCCCTGTTAGAGTTTAATGAGCTTCTGTCCTCCACTTCCCAACAGAATTCCTTGTGTGAATATAGATGCAAAATACTCATTCAGTTTGTCATCTATCTGAGCAGGATCATCACCAGTCAACCATTGATGTCAAGTGGACCAATCTGATTCACCCCCTTCCTTTTAGAGTTTACATAAGTAAAGAAGTCTTTGCTGTTTTTCTTTGCATCTTTTGCCAAATATTTCTCGTAATCTGCCTTCACTTGCCTAACCTCTTATTACAGACTAGCTTATATCTCCCATAGGCTTCTGTGTTGCTGGATAATTTGTATGCGTCCCATGCATTTATCTTCTCTGCCCCGAGTCTCATTAGTTAATCTGACATCCATTTAGGCCTAAACCTTGAACGGTATTTCTTAGAACAAAAAGCCTAGTAGCGTACAAGAATACTTCTTTGAATGCTGTTCATTTAGAATTTGTCATTTGTAACATCATCAGTTGTTCCCACTGCATAGAATTTAAAAGCTGTCTCTTGTCCTTTGTTTGGTAAATATGCATTGTTTCGGTGTTTCCCCAAGTGTTCAGATGATAGTTCTAAAGCTGGTATTTTCAAGTAATCTGCTCATTGATTCCTGCTGTATTAAAAATAGTTGCCTGCATTCAAAATACTCTACAAAATAACTTGGTTTGTTGCTAGTGAAACTGCCTGGCTAGCCCTATTTTTATTGTACAGTGAATACAATTTTAATAAAATTATTTGTAGGGGCATGGTGACTTCGTATTACTAGTGTTTTGTCAAAACTTTCATTTTCATTTGAACAAAATAGTTCTGACAAAAATTCCATACAAAAAATATATTTTATTTTTTCAGTTTACCTATGTCTAAAATACATTGCTTTGTAATGAAATAAATATTTTATGTAAAATTTATGAATGGCGCTGTGTAGCTTGCATAGTAAATACAGCCGTGGCAATATTCACTTTGGAGGGGGGGGACTTGCAAGATTTGCATTTTTTCCATGTACAGAAAAAAAAGCAAGAAAAATGCAAGAAAAAGCATGATAGCAAATTTTTTTTGTGTAATCTTTTGATGAGGTAAAATAGTTTGCACTCACACCTTTTACTGTTTTATACACTTATTTTCTTTCTCTCTCTCTCACCGAAGCAATGATACTGTACTGTTACACAAAACAAAAAAATTGGATGTATAATGATAATTTTGGTGAATAGTTATAACCTCGACCCCCCCCCCTTTTTTTTTTACTGAAAGAAATAAGAAAAGTTCAAATATAATAATAAAACAAATGATAATATGGGACCATAATAATAATATGAAAGAAAAAGAGGTTTTCGTGATTTCAGATCTTTCACTCTAGAAACATTCTCATAAGTGATTCACTTAACTGGCAGGAAAAGCATCAGAATTAATAATTAAATCCAGGTTAGTGAAATCTGAACCCACACATTGTGTGTGGGGTCAGTTTTTTTTTTTTTTTTTTTTAATGAAAATCCTAAACACAAAAGGTATTGGAACCTAATATTCAGTACCAGGTATGTATTGATGGCTGAGAAGATAAAAGAAATTGTTGATATTAAACAGTTTTTGTACATTGTAACTTTCAGGAAATATGTATGAAGGAAGATTGTTCCAGAAAACAAAAGCAGAAGATATGAACAAGGAAGAGGAAAAGTAATTTCTGTGAGTTCAGAGTTAAGTGTCTGATGGATGCTGACTGTTTGCAGCTCATGTTCAGACTGGTTTGTTCTTCTGACCTGGCATCTGCCAGGTCAGCCCATGGAAATATCTCTAGAAAATGCATTCAGCAGAAACAAAGTCTATGTGTGAGAGAGAGAGAGAGAGAGAGAGAGAGAGAGAGAGAGAGAGAGAGAGAGAGAGAGAGAGACCTTGTATAGAAGCTTAGTAATTAACCTGATTGTCCTCTTTTGAATGGAGTGAAGAAGCTTGAGAGAGGTTTTGGAGACAACACCCCAAGTGTGGGTACAATATTTCATGGCCATGTAGATTTGAGATTTGTACAGAGTAAGTAGTGGCCGACCGGGCTAGACGGGTGGGTAAAGTGCCTGCTTGGCAACCCAAAGGTCGTGGGTTCGAATCCCGCCTCGGGCTTGGATCAGAGTACAAAATGCAAAAACCTTGGGAGGTGCAATATGGCCACAGAAGCCGATGTGCCAACAACTAACAAAAAAAAAAAAAAAAAAAAGAGTAAGTAGTTATTTTGATGTTTTCTTGATGCAGTGGAAACAATATTTGTGATATGCTTATGCCAAGAAATATTAGAAGTCAGAGTAGTCCCTAATAGAGATATGTAATCTTGTCTAGAAATCTGAATGTCACCAGGATAATACAAAGTGTGACTGTTGCAATAAAATAAATATAATAGAATATTTTATACCTTACAAGTTATCTCCTTCAAAATAATTGCCACGAGTTTGCACACATTGTTCCATACATTTATTCCAAGCACAAAAACATCATCTTCTGTAAGCTCTTTTAATTCTTCAGTCATTTTTTCTGAACGTCTTCAATGGATTGAAAATGGGTTCCCATAAGTACACTTTTCAATTAAAAAGTCAGAAGTGTCTAGGTCTGGCAGTAGGGTGCATGTTAACTGTTAACACACAGGGATTTTTTTTTTTTTTTTTTTTTGGCCAGAAAGTGGTGAACAGAGAGTTCATTGTGTGCTGGAACTTTGTCTTGATGGAGCATCCAACGATCCTTTCGCAATTCAGGTCTCTTCCTTTGAATTTTTTCACTCTACCTTGTCAGAACTTCACTGTTAGTATGTTTGATTGACAGTCTGATTTGGTGAGATGTATTCAACCATAATAATTCCTTTATTATCAAAGAAAACAAGAAACGTAGTTTTCATTTTTGATTTTGACATACATTCTTGTTTTTGGTCTGGGGGATTGGTTTGTCTTCTGTTGCATTGGATATCTTTTAGTTTCTGGGTAGTGTTGGAACAACCAACTTTCATCACAATTATAACCTTAAAAGACATAACTCATGCTATTTGGTGAAAGAGATGGAGGTTGCTGGAGCTTTGCTATGGAAGCTAAATGTGGGTTTCACCACTTCACTCTTCTAATAGCCAAAGTGGGGTGTTTCACTGGACGACGAGAGTCGCCTACCGTTTAGTATTGCCTGGCCACACAGAGGGGCAGCATTTCTCAGTATGAGGTGGATGCCACACCAACTCCTGCTTATGTTGCTTTACATCTGAGTGGTATATTAAGTGCACCTTTCACATAGGAGGATATACCGAGGGTTGATAAGTAAATTGTCTACTTGCATCATCATGAAGGTGCAAGTAGAGGGTTTTTTCACAGAATGACCAGACTTCCATAATTCCGCTCTGCCTTCCATAAAGGCAGAGAGTGGTAATCAATGGACACTGCTCATTGTGGACTAATGTTATTAGTGGAGTCCCTCAGGGCTCAGTGTTGGGTCCATTATTCTTTTCTGTATTTATAAATAATATTGATGATGGTATATCAAGCTTAATGTCCAAGTTTGCAGACACTACAAAGGTTGGCAGGGTTGTTAAGGACACTACTGACGCTATGCTGCTGCAACAGGATCTGGATAGGTTGAGCAGATGGACTGAGAGGTGGAAAATGAAGTTTAACACTGACAAATGTAAAGTACTACACATGGGAAACAGCAACCCCAGAGCAACGTATCTCTGTGGTACTACACTGACAGTGGTAGAGAATGAAAAGGACGTGGGGGTAATTGTGCAGGCAGATATGAAGTTCTCTGAGCAGTGCAGACGGGCTGTAAGAGTAGCTCATGGTGTCATCAATGCTATACAGGAATTTTTCTAGCAGGGATAAGGAGGTAATTATTCCCTTGTATAAGGCAATGGTCAGGCCACACCTTGAGTACTGTATACAGGTCTGGAGACTTCATTTCAAGAAGGATATAGAGCTGCTGGAATCAGTACAGAGAAGGGCAACAAGATTAGTGAATGGAACAAAGGGTTGCTCTTACGAAGAAAGGCTTAAGTTTTGCAAATTACAGTGTCTGGAGACGAGGCACCGGCGAGGTGATCTGATAGAGGTGTATAAAGCCTTGAATGGTTTGAGCATGCTCAGTGCTGATGGGATTCTGCCTCTTGCTCAGAATAATCACCTGAGAGGACATAAATTCAAATTGAGGAAAGACAATGTAGTAGGATAGATGTGTGGGAATTTGCCTTTAGCCAACGGATAGTTGGTTGGTGGAACAGACTTCCACCCCTTGTTGTGGAAGTTGATAGCCTAAATAAATTTACAGCTCAGCTGGACAGGCATTTCGAACGAACGGAGGAAGTGGATGGTTTTTTTTTTTTTTTTTTTTTTGGCTGACCCTGCATAAGCTTGCTTTCTTGCATCATATGCCTCTACTAATGCTAATAATTCAGTTCACTCCATGCTGAAATAGGACTTGAATATCAGTTCTGCCAGTACCTGTGTAGCAGGCCCTAGTGTGTTGTTGGAAAAATGTCTATGACATGCCTCAGGGACTCTCACTGATTGCCAGAGCTGGGCACTCTCTTGTCATTCCTAGTTAAGGTTTCAGATGTCTGTGACAGACCTTAGGAATCCTCAGTGATTGACAGGGTTCAGGCCATAAATTCTCTCCTGATTTTCAGATACTTTCAAGCTTATCCCACTTATTGTTGTAAGTTTTGTTTATAGTAAAGACATTAAAATTGGAACCTCTCTATATAGGATGTGTCATAACATGGGTCATACTTTCAGAATTGATTCACGATTTGAAAACGGGGTTGTTAGGTGTATCTTTGACTTAGACCATATTGCACCACTACATTGTCTGTATGTATATATATATATGTGTGTGTGTGTGTGTGTTTATGGACTGATTTGCATGTTCTGCAAGCTGAAACACCCTGAACATAATTTGAATTTTATAAAATGGTTTTGAAATTTTCAGTGGTTTTAAAAAATAAAATAAATACAAATAAGCAAACGTAGACATTATGAATAAATGTTTGACTTAGTGTGAATCTACTTATTCTTATTTATTATTATTATTTATTTTTTTTTTATCCATAGCCATTTTTAGGCATGTTAGCATATATGCATGTGTACTTGCATGTCTTCATCATGTTGAGCAGATGGGCTGAGAGATGGCAGCTGATGTTTAACATTGACAAATGAAAAGCACTGCATATGGGTAACCGTAACCCCAGAGTAACATATCAGATACTACACTCAGGGTAGTGGAGAATAAAAAGGACCTGGGTGTAATTGTGCAGTCAGATATGAAGTTTTCTGAGCAGTGTAAAAAAGGCTGCAAGAGAAGGTCATGGTGCCTTGTCAATGATATACAGGAATTTTGCTAGGAGGGATAAGGGAGTGATTGTCCCCTTGTATAAGGCAATGGTCAAGTTACACCTTGAGTACTGTATACAGGTCTGGAGACCTCATTTTAGGAAAGATGTAGAGCTGTTGGAACGAGTATAGAGAAGGGCAACGAGATTGGTGAGTGGAACAAAGGGCTGGGTGTTATCATGAAGGGCTTAAGTTCTGCAAATTTCAGCTTCTGGAGACTAGGCACCTGTGAGGTGATCTTATTGAGGTGTACAAGGCCTTGAATAGATTGAGCAAGCTCGATGCTAATGGGATTCTTCCTTTTGTGGACATAATTGAAATTGAGGAAAGATAATTATAGAATAGGTATGTGGAAATTCACCTTCAGCCAGCGGGTGGTTGATAGGTGAAACAAACTTCCATCGGTTGTATTGGAAGTCTACAACTTAAATAAGTTCAAGGGAGAACTAGACAAACATATGGAGTGAATGGATTAGTGAAATGGGAAGGGTTTTTTTTTTTTTTTTTTTTGGCTGATACTATATAAGCTTGCTTTCTTGCATCTTCATCTTCAGCCATTTTCAATCCACTGCAGGATGAAGGCCTCTCCAGCAGCTTTCCAGTTCCTTCTGTTTTGTGCAATGGCCATCCATTTACTAACCACAAACTCATGAATTTCATCTATCCATCTCCACTGTTGTCTTCCAGGTTTTCTTCTAGCTCCACTTGAGTACCATTCTGTTCTTTTCTTAGTCCATCTGTCATCATGCCTTCAAGCTGCCCAAGACCATTTTAGTTCTTTAGTTTTGATAAGAATGCCCTTTACTTGAGTTTGCTGCCTAATCCATGTGTTTCTCTTCTTTTCTAACAGTCTGATTTGCAATATAATTCAGTCCATTCTTCACTGTGTAGTTCTCAGCTTCTCTTCCATTCTTTTGG
The DNA here is from genome assembly GCF_048544385.1 of Mastigoproctus giganteus. Classification (NCBI taxonomy): domain Eukaryota; kingdom Metazoa; phylum Arthropoda; class Arachnida; order Uropygi; family Thelyphonidae; genus Mastigoproctus; species Mastigoproctus giganteus. The sequence continues at coordinate 164,733,226 of NC_143586.1, read as the reverse complement.
TGAGTGCCCAAGTTTCACTTCCATGTCACGGTGGGGAGTATACATTGGTTCATTATTTTACGTTTCAGAAAAACTGCGATATTGCTCTTCAGTATGTGACTATATTTCCTGAATGCTATCCATCCAAAATTTATTCTTCTCTTGACTTCCAGCCATTTATCATTATTACAGCTAATAACTTGTCCCAGATAAGTATATGACTCCACCTTTTCAATTACTGCTCTTTCTATGGCATACTTGTTTATGGATATAAACAAGTATGCCATAGAAAGGGACATAATGATTGAAGGATTGATGAATATGGCTAAAACTTTTGTTTTAGCCATATTCATCTTTAGTCCAAAATCCTTACTAACTGTGCATAACTGATTAAGATTTTCCTGTAATTCTTTGGGATCGTGAGCTTATGACCACAATGTCATCTGCAAATCGTAAATGGTTTAGGTACTCTCCATTCACATTGACTCCTTTCTGCGACCAGTCTAATCTTCTAAAAGCTTCCTCAAGGGCAGCAGTAAACAGCTTCGGAGATATTGTGTCTCCTTGTTGAACTTCTTTCTCGATTTTAAATTTGCTACTGTCTTTGTCTAGTCTAATAAAGGAGGTAGTCTTCTCATATACTTTCTTCAAAATCATAATATATGGGGTATCTATGCCTTGTCTTTCCAGTGCCAGAAACATTGCCTTATGCTGTATTGGGTCAAATGCCTTTATATAATCCACAAATGCCAGGCATAATGGTGTTTTATATTCATTTGCTTTCTCGTTAGCTGTGATATTATGTGAAGGTGATCCGTAGTTGAGAATCCTGTCCTAAAGCCAGCTTGCTCTTTCATTTGATTCTCATCAAGTATTCTTTCTAATCTGTTAGTAATGACCCTTGTAAACAACTTGTAGATGTGGGAATAACAAGCTAATTGGTCTATAATTTCCAATTTCTGATTTATCTCCTTTCTTCTTATGGAGAAAAACTATGACTGCATTATTCCGCTGCTTAGGCATCACACTTTTTCTAATGCACTTTGTGAATTAGAAAAATTCACGCCTTGCCAGTTTTTGTGTTGTCTCTTCCTCCCAATTTTAACAACTCTACAGTAACTTCATCTTTCCCCGGGGCTTTCTGATTCTTCATTTTCTTCAATGCACGTTCTACCTCATCAGGAAGAATATCGGGTATGTCATATGTGTTGCTAATTTGCGATCCATCTTCCCCACTTCTGGCATCATTCCCTCGCTCCTTGTATAATTCTCTATAGTAGTCTTCTGCTATTTGAATTATGCCTTCTCTGCTATTTATAAGTACATCGTCACTATTCTTCAGTTTCAGTATCATTTGTCTTTCTGTATTACTGCTCATGGCTGCTGATTTAAGTCCTTTATTTTCCCTTAATGCTTGTTCTACTTTTCTCGTGTTAAATCTTCTTATGTCATCGCTGAGTCTCTTTCTAATGGCTTTGCATAACTCAGTATATTCAATTTTCTCCTTGTCAGTGTTTATCTTGCTCTTCATTTGTCGCCTTTGGTTCATCATAACAAGTGTTTCTTGACTAATTTTTTCTTCTTTGGATTTCTGTTTCTCTATAGGTTGCTTGGGCTTTATCACTTTCAGAAAGTTGTAATATTCCTTGTCAATATCTTGGTCCTGAACAGTCTGCAGAAGCTTAAACTTGTTCTTAAGTTAGCATTAGCATTAGTAGAGGCATTTGATGCCAGAAAGCAAGCTTATGCAGCATCAGCCAAAAAAAAAAAACCCACTTCCACTTCACCCCTCTGTTCATTCAAAATACCTGTCCAGCTGAGCCTTAAACTTATTTAGGCTATCAACCTCCACCACAAGGGATGGGAGTCTGTTCCACCAACCAACCACCCGCTGGCTAAAGGCAAATTTCCGCACGTCTATCCTACATCTGTCTTTCCTCAATTTGAATTTATGCCCTCTCAGGTGATTTTTCTGAGCTAGAGGAAGAATCCCATCAGCATTGAGCATGCTTAAACCATTCAAGGCTTTATACACCTCTATCAGATCACCTCGCTGGTGCCTAGTCTCCAGACACTGTAATTTGCAAAACTTAAGCCTTTCTTCGTAAGAGCACCCCTTTGTTCCATTCACTAATCTTGTTGCCCTTCTCTGTACTCGTTCCAGCAGCTCTACCTCCTTCTTGAAATGAGACCTCCAGACCTGTAAACAGTACTCTAGGTGTGGCCTGACCATTGCCTTATACAATGGAATAATCACCTCCTTATCCCTGCTGGAAAAATTCCTGTATATCATTGACAATACTCCATGAGCTACTCTTGCAGCCCATCTGCACTGCTCAGAGAACTTCATATCTGCCTGCACAACCACCCCCAAGTCCCTTTCATTCTCTACCACTGTCAGTGTAGTACCACAGAGTTGATACGTTGCTCTGGGGTTGCTGTTTCCCATGTGTAGTACTTTACATTTGTCAATGTTAAACTTCATTTGCCCCCTCTCAGCCCATCTGCTCAACCTTTCCAGATCCTGTTGCAGCAGCATAGTGTCAGTAGTGTCCTTGACAACCCTGCCAATCTTTGTATCGTCTGCAAACTTGGACATTAAGCTTGATATACCATCATCTATATCATTTATAAATACAGAAAACAATAATGGACCCAACACTGAGCCCTGAGGGACTCCACTAATAACATTAGTCCACGATGAGCAGTGTCCATTAATTACCACTCTCTGTCTTCTCCCCCTCAACCACCCCTTTATCCATAGCAGCAGTTTGCCTCCAATGTCACACTGCTCCAATTTGTATAGCAGTCTTCCATGTGCAACAGTATCAAAAGCCTTTCTAAGATCCAAGTATATAATATCAAAGTTATTCCCTGCATCCAGTTCTTTTGTGACTGCATCATAGTATCCAATCAAGTTGGTCAGGCAAGACTTCCCCTTAACAAAACCATGCTGTGTCTGAGCTATAACTGAAGTCTTGTCTAAATGGTCCTGCAGTGCTTCTTTAACCAGTGCCTCCATTAATTTTCCTGGAACAGAAGTTAAGCTCACAGGTCTATAATTACTTGTGTCAGCCTTTGATCCTCCTTTGTGAATTGGGGTCACATTTGCACATTTCCAGTCTATGGGTACCTCCCCTGAGTCCAAGGAAGCTCTCATAATTATGGCTAAGGGTTTGCTTACTTCCTTTGCTGCCTCCTTTAATATAACTGGATAGATCCCATCCACCCCGGGTGCCTTTCTTGTGTTTATCTTCAACAGTTTCTCCTCCACTTTACTCCCAGTTATTTCAAGATTCTGTAGCTTACTGCTAGAGTTGAATACACCTCTGGCATTCCCCTTGCTGAATAACTCCTCATGTGTGAATGTCGATGCAAAATATTCATTTAGTTTGTTAGCTACCTGAGCAGGATCATCAACAGTTGACCCATCAATATCAAGTGGACCAATCTGATTCATCCCCTTCCTTCTAGAGTTTACATAAGTAAAGAACTCTTTGCTTCCCTTGCCAAAGATTTCTCGTAATCTGCCTTCGCCTGCCTAACCTCCTTTGTAACTTGGTTGCATATCAGCTTGTATCTCTCATAGGCTTCTGTGTCATGTGTTAATTTGTAAGTATCCCATGCATTTTTCTTCTCTGCCATATGCCTCATTAGTTCATCTGACATCCATTTTGGCCTAAACCTTGAACAATATTTCTTAGTTGGTATGTAAAGCCTAGTAGCTTCCAAGATAAGTTCTTTGAATGCTTACCATTTTGAATTTGCTGTTGGTAACATCATCAGTTGGTCCCACTGTATAGAATTTAAATACTGTCTCAGTCCATCGTAGTCGCCTTTACGGAAGCAATAACCCTTCCCTTTACCCCTAATGGTAGTTACCTCTTTGAGTAAATCCCACTTCAGCACACTGTGATCACTGCCACCTAGTGGTTCATTTATCTGCAGATTCTTAATGCATGAAGAATCACTGCTGATAATCAAATCAAGAGTATTACTCCCTCTAGTTGCCTCCCGAACATTGCTGATGTAGAAAACAATCATCCAATAAATCCACAAAAGCCCTGCTAGTGTGTGAGTAACCAGCCCCCAAATTCCAGTCAATATCTGGGAAATTAAAATCTCCCATTATAAGACTCTCTGATTTACTGGCCGACTCTATTTCCCAGTACAGTTCCTTATTATACTCATCAGAGTCATTAGGCCTATAGCACACTCCTACTCTCAATTTTGATCTCCCAATGCTTATGTCACACCAAACTGACTCAACACTGCACTGTCCATCGATGTCGACTGGCTTCACTTCCTTGGTTTTTATGTGTTTCTTAACTAATAGCATAACCCCTCCCCCTTCCTATCCTGTCTATCCTTTCTGTAGACGTTGTACTCCCCAAATTGCAGTTCTGCATCCCTTATATCTGTACAAGTTCCAGTACATATTGCTTTTTCTCCTCTTCCGTTATCTCAAAGATCTTTGTATTATTTACTCGAGTCAGTTTTTTCCTTTCCTTTCCTTTCCTACATCTATATCAAGTGTACATCTTACCATTCTGTAATCACTTCCACCATTTACCTTATTCAGGATGGTAACATTATTCACGATATATCTTCTGTTAGTGAGGATGAAGTCGATTTCATTAGTTGTTAATCCATTTGGACTCTTCCAAAATGTCAGGAGTCTGCTGACGAGGCTACTAGTGACAGTCGTGTTCAAAGCCGCTAAGTGGATTTTTCTTATTTATTGATTTGAAATTATTGTTTTTCTAAAACTTTTGATTTAAATTTAGTAGTATAACATTATTTTGTGATTTTTTGATTAATTTGGTGTATTTATTCTTTACTCGGCCTTGTAAAAGTATCGGTAAGGGTTTCCACGTGTTCGTAACTACCGTCACCGTTTGTAACTTTCCCGCCATTGTGATACCGTACTAGATATACCGTAGGTTATATACCGTACTAGATAGCGTTAGTTGAACTTCGTTAGCAGTTAAATTGTACGTTTAAATAAATACATAACGACTTAGATTACAAACGTAATATAATTAATAACATAACATAATTAATTAATAAATTAATAGAATCATGACTCAGACCAGAGCAGCAAAGCAAAAGGCTCAAGCTAATGGAAGTGCTGTGGCTCAGAGCAGAACTGAGGGGGGCAGTTGTCCTCTGACTCACAGCCTTATAAAATGCACTGTTTGCTTGATGTTTGCAGAGCAATCGGGTACGGGACATGATACTGCCAAGGGGGATGTCTTTGTGTGTGCGCGATGCAAGGAGTGTATCGATATCAGGCAACAACTCGGCGTTCTTGTGGGCCTGTATGAGAGCTTGAAGGACAGGGTGGATGCCCTCGAAGAAACTAAATTGAGGGGCCCATCAAGCTCTCAGTTGCCCACATCAACGCCAGAGCTTGCACTTGGGCATCGCGTGACACAGAGACAACCCCTAAGGCAGAATGCGCTGGTCCCGAAGGAACTAGTAGTTGTTGGTGACTCTATTGTCAGGGAAACGGGGAACATGCTTTGTAAAAAAGATAGGTGGAACAGGACCAGGGTATGTCTGCCAGGGGCAAAGGTTGATGACGTTGTAGAGCGAATATCATCTTTTAAGGGCACAAAAGGTGATATAGTTGTACACGTTGGCACTAATAATATTAAGAGTAGGAGACCGGCAGAATTACTTAACAAGTACAGGTCACTGTTGAACAAAAGCCGAGAATTAGGGTTGAATTTGAAAGTGTCTGCAATTCTGCCCAGACACGATAGGAGGGAGTATATGATGAGAGCCTTGTCGATCAATTCGGCCCTGGAAAGATTGTGCAAGGCTCAAGGGGTAGAATTTTTTTCAGCCTGGACTGTACTTGTTAACAGGAGAGATTGCTTCTACAGGGATGGGATACACTTAAATAGAAAGGGTGCAAGAATATTTGCTGATGCTATCGAGGCAGTGTTAGGTGGATCGGAAAACTGCTAGCTTGGGGGGAGACAAAGACCAATAGATTGACAGTAGCCACTGGCAGAGGTGAAAGAGATTCTTGCACTGCTTCTATTAGAATGAGCAGAAGCCTGAAAAACAAGATGCATGGTATTTCAGAGACTGCTGGGAGCCATTGCGGTACAAGTAAACACATGGGTTGTGTTAGAGTAGCTAAGAATAGAAACAGGTGCAGGTATACTTGCGTGTACACCAATGCTAGGAGTTTAGTAAATAAATTTGATGAATTTGAAGTATTGCTCAAAACATCGAAGGCAGATATTGTTGGGATATCAGAGACGTGGTGTCACACAGATATAAGGGATGCAGAACTGCAATTTGGGGAGTACAACGTCTACAGAAAGGATAGACAGGATAGGAAGGGAGGAGGGGTTATGTTATTAGTTAAGAAACACATAAAAACCAAGGAAGTGAAGCCAGTCGACATCGCTGGACAGTGCAGTGTGGAGTCAGTTTGGTGTGACATAAACATTGGGAGATCAAAATTGAGAGTAGGAGTGTGCTATAGGCCTAATGACTCTGATGAGTACAATAAGGAACTGTACAGGGAAATAGAGTGGGCCAGTAAATCAGAGTGTCTTATAATGGGAGATTTTAATTTCCCAGATATTGACTGGAATTTGGGGGCTGGTTACTCACACACTAGCAGGACTTTTGTGGATTTATTGGATGATTGTTTTCTACATCAGAATATTCGGGAGGCAACTAGAGGGAGTAGTACTCTTGATTTGATTATCAGCAGTGATTCTTCATGCATTAAGAATCTGCAGATAAATGAACCACTAGGTGGCAGTGATCACAGTGTGCTGAAGTGGGATTTACTCAAAGAGGTAACTACCATTAGGGGTAAAGGGAAGGGTTATTGCTTCCGTAAAGGCGACTACGATGGACTGAGACAGTATTTAAATTCTATACAGTGGGACCAACTGATGATGTTACCAACAGCAAATTCAAAATGGGAAGCATTCAAAGAACTTATCTTGGAAGCTACTAGGCTTTACATACCAACTAAGAAATATTGTTCAAGGTTTAGGCCAAAATGGATGTCAGATGAACTAATGAGGCATATGGCAGAGAAGAAAAATGCATGGGATACATACAAATTAACACATGACACAGAAGCCTATGATAGATACAAGTTGATATGCAACCAAGTTACAAAGGAGGTTAGGCAGGCGAAGGCAGATTACGAGAAATCCTTGGCAAGGGATGCAAAGAAAAACAGCAAAGAGTTCTTTACTTATGTAAACTCTAGAAGGAAGGGGATGAATCAGATTGGTCCACTTGATATTGATGGGTCAAGTGTTGATGATCCTGCTCAGGTAGCTAACAAACTAAATGAATATTTTGCATCGACATTCACACATGAGGAGTTATTCAGCGAGGGGAATGCCAGAGGTGTATTCAACTCTAGCAGTAAGCTGCTGAATCTTGAAATAACTGGGAGTAAAGTGGAGGAGAAACTGTTGAAGATAAACACAAGAAAGGCACCCGGGGTGGATGGGATCTATCCAGTTATATTAAAGGAGGCAGCAAAGGAAGTAAGCAAACCCTTAGCCATAATTATGAGAGCTTCCTTGGATTCAGGGGAGGTACCCATAGACTGGAAATGTGCAAATGTGACCCCAATTCACAAAGGAGGATCAAAGGCTGACACAAGTAATTATAGACCTGTGAACTTAACTTCTGTTCCAGGAAAATTAATGGAGGCACTGGTTAAAGAAGCACTGCAGGATCATTTAGACAAGGCTTCAGTTATAGCTCAGACACAGCATGGTTTTGTTAAGGGGAAGTCTTGCCTGACCAACTTGATTGGATACTATGATGCAGTCACAAAAGAACTGGATGCAGGGAATAACTTTGATATTATATACTTGGATCTTAGAAAGGCTTTTGATACTGTTGCACATGGAAGACTGCTACACAAATTGGAGCAGTGTGACATTGGAGGCAAATTGCTGCTATGGATAAAGGGGTGGTTGAGGGGGAGAAGACAGAGAGTGGTAATCAATGGACACTGCTCATCGTGGACTGATGTTATTAGTGGAGTCCCTCAGGGCTCAGTGTTGGGTCCATTATTGTTTTCTGTATTTATAAATGATATTGATGATGGTATATCGGGCTTAATGTCCAAGTTTGCAGACGATACAAAGGTTGGCAGGTTTGTCAAGGACACTATTGACACTATGCTGCTGCAACAGGATCTGGAAAGGTTGAGCAGATGGGCTGAGAGGTGGCAAATGAAGTTTAACATTGATAAATGTAAAGTACTACACATGGGAAACAGCAACCCCAGAGCAACGTATCAACTCTGTGGTACTACACTGACAGTGGTAGAGAATGAAAGGGACTTGGGGGTGGTTGTGCAGGCAGATATGAAGTTCTCTGAGCAGTGCAGACGGGCTGCAAGAGTAGCTCATGGAGTATTGTCAATGATATACAGGAATTTTTCCAGCAGGGATAAGGAGGTGATTATTCCATTGTATAAGGCGATGGTCAGGCCACACCTAGAGTACTGTATACAGGTCTGGAGACCTCATTTCAAGAAGGATGTAGAGCTGCTGGAACGAGTACAGAGAAGGGCAACAAGATTAGTGAATGGAACAAAGGGGTGCTCTTACGAAGAAAGGCTTAAGTTTTGCAAATTACAGCGTCTGGAGACTAGGCACCAGCGAGGTGATCTGATAGAGGTGTATAAAGCCTTGAATGGTTTAAGCATGCTCAATGCTGATGGGATTCTTCCTCTAGCTCAGAAAAATCACCTGAGAGGGCATAAATTCAAATTGAGGAAAGACAGATGTAGGATAGACGTGCGGAAATTTGCCTTTAGCCAGCGGGTGGTTGGTTGGTGGAACAGACTTCCATCCCTTGTGGTGGAGGTTGATAGCCTAAATAAGTTTAAGGCTCAGCTGGACAGGTATTTTGAACGAACAGAGGGGTGAAGTGGAAGTGGGTTTTTTTTTTTTTCTTTTGGCTGATGCTGCATAAGCTTGCTTTCTTGCATCAAATGCCTCTACTAATGCTAATGCTCACTTTCTGTTCACCCTTTTCTTGAAAAAAGTGTTCATTACTGACAGTCCTTGAGATTCTGCAAATTCCACAAGTCTTTCACCAATTTCAAAATTTCCTATAGTTCTCCTTTCTGCACTGTTTTGTCTTTTTCCAACCTTAGCATTGAAGTCCCCCATAATAATAGTGTAATGGGTTTTGTGCTCATCTAGAAAACTCAATTTCCGTGTACATTTCTTCAACCTCTTCATCATCATCATGGCTCGATGTTGGTGCATAAATCACTATAACCTTTAGCTTGTACCTCTTAGAAATCTTGAGTATTAGTCTTGACACCATTGGTGATGTACTTTTGAATTCCAGAATGTTTTTTAAATCTTTATGGACCAGAAATCTAACTCCACCTTCACTCCTTTCACTGTTTCCATTGGTGTACAGCAGATTTCCACTTGATAAACTTTATTCATTTCTTCTTGTTGTTTCAGCCAAACCGATGATATTCCAATTCACATTTTCTAGTTCCTTTTCCAGCTCTAATATCCTGTCTTCACCGATGAGCAATCTTACGTTGTAACAGGCCAAGTTCAGTTTCCGTGCATGGCAGCCTGGTCGCACCCAGAGATTCTTAGCACCCTCTGCTTCCACTCCGATTCTCTCAATGCCGAAAGAGGGGGAGTGAAAGCTGTTAAGGACTGAGGGCCATTTGTTTCGTCGTGCTGTCATATGCTGAAGGGTTTGGTCTTCCCTCTTCACGCTGACCAGGTGTCTTGAAGAGAACCACTCTACACGTTCGTTGCCACCTAAGTGACGTAACGGGGCTTACCATCAAGAAGGTGTGCATGAGTGCATTTTAGGGAGGCAGGCCAACCGGACTTCTCCTAAATCTTCTGTAATAGAAAGATATTGGATCCATCAGTGTTTTAGACTGAGTGTCTGATAACACACAGAATACCTGTTCCCCTCTTGTGTCTTATTCCTCTATCAATGCTAATCCATCTGTCCACGTGTAACAGAGGAACTCTTAGTAAATGAATTTTCATGAAATTTTATATTTGGTTCATATAGAAAGCTTTGTTGAATCATCCTAAATTTCATTAAAATCAGACAAATAGAAATCCGGCAGTTATTTCTTTTTTCCATACATTTCATATGGGGGCACCTCCGTAGCCAGGTGGGAAGGAGCAGCAGCAGTGCGTAGGACACTCTTCTTCATTAGACCGGGTTTCGAGCCCGTCACCACCAAATACGGAGGATGCGGAAAGGTCAAGGGAATGACCACCGCATATTCCAGGAGCAATATGGCCTTAGTTGCTAATGCTCCTAAAAACCAAATAACAAACAAACTTCATATGGGAAAAATAAATTTGTAGATTAAATGTAGTTAGATTTAGACAGCCCATGTATGCTTTCCATGTATTGTTATGTAAGACTCATGAATATGGCGGTGCTTGTGAACAGATACGTATAGAGAGAAGAGACTTAAAACTATATGGAAGGAATAATAAATATTATACAGTTTTAATTAAAACTGTATAATGATCCTTGAGGTTATCACAGACATTCCCTCAGATATGCCAGACAAGCTGTACTTGATACCTGGGAGTCTAAAACGCTGATGGAACTAATATTCAGGTGACATTCAAGTCAAAAGGACCCAATTTCGGCGAAGTGCGGACTGTCTGTGACAGCCAAATCCTCTGCTTACACCTTCACGATGGTGGGACTGTTAGTAACCCTGGGTATAACCTCCATGCACATGCACACTGTGGTTGACCACCCAGGTGTGAACCTGCATAAGCAGGAGTCGAGGTGTGACACCCACGACACATTGAAGAATGCCACCCCTCTGTGTTACCAGGCAATACTAGGTGGTAGATGACTCATCAACCAGTGAAATACCACCACTTTGCTTATTGGAGGCTTGCAGTAGCGAAACCCATGTTTAATCTCCAGAGCTAAGTTCTGGTCAACCCTTCCCCATCTCTTCCATCATGCAGTATGACTGATGACTTTTGAGGTTATGATGAACATCACGGCAAGATCCAATCTTCCTTACATTTCGAAGGTACAACTCTAAAACAGTATTCACAGGCCGCCCACTAGTTAGTCACCGGACTGAACCTATTGGTAACTCTTTAGGAGGCTTCCGGATCAGCTAATGTATAATCTTGCTACCTCTACTCTGCAAGATAGTGACTGGAGGGAGTACGATTAGTGGGGATGTGGGGGGGGGCATTGTCAAGGCCACGTTATGTTAAGGATCTGGGTATATTCTTACCATGTGTACTGTGTATGCCATATCCAAAAATTTCATTACCTCATACAGCATATCCCCCCACCCCCAACTTTTTTTACTATCGGGTACACCATGAATTGTCAAACTAATAGAGTAAGCTTATCTGCGAAAAGATCTAAACCTCCCAAACACTTCCTAGTTCGTTTCACAAATATACATGGCCTCAACAATGTCCATTTCCACTTCCAGTCTGCCAAACCCCATGTACTTTTTCTGACAAAATCTCATTTATCGGCTTATTCGACCACTGCTTATATCAGTTGCCCAAATTATTCGCTGTATGATTCCTTTCCCCTTCAAAGGCGGTACTTATGCATATATCTGTTCCGATATTCCCTGTTAGAGACTTGGTAATTTGGAATCTCCTCGTTTCGATCTTCTCTGGCTTAAAATCTACCTCATTGTGTCAAATTCATCTGTTGTCTCTTCCGTTCTCCCAACTCCACTAATCACTTGGAGCTCTTTGACTTCCTCTCTTTGCAACTTAACTTTCTTCAGTACAACTTTTCTAACAGTGAGGTAATTTTCCTTGGTGATTTTAATGTTCACAACTCCAGCTGGCTTCTGTTTTCTACTCACACTGACCCAGCTGGTCAAGATGCTGAGGCTTTTGCAATTACTAATGACCTTGTACAGATTGTTCATTTACCTACAAGAATACCGGACAATCATAACCATGCACCCAACACGCTTGATCTTTTTTCTCACAAACAACCCTTCTAAGTACACGGTCGAAGTGAGTGGCCCTTTAGGCACCTCAGATCACAATTGGTGATTGTCTCTTCTCCAATGGAACCTTTATCTCATGACTGTTCCCAACCTCGTATTGTTTGGCTTTACAAGAATGCAAAATGGGATGACCTGCGTGGTTTCTTTTCTTCTTTTCCTTGGTCAGATTACTGTTTCAAAACTTCTGATGTTTGTTCAGATCATGTCAGTGAAATTATTCTTGTAGGAATGGAATCCTTTATTCCACACTCCACTTTAAAATCTCGTCCTTTATCTAAACCTTGGTTTTCCAATAAAAATGTGCTAAGGCTGTTAAAGAGAAGAACATTGCATATTGTAATTGGCTTGTTTCCAAATCTTCAGATTCATTTTCTGCCTACGCCAAAGCTCACAACAATTGTAAACCAGTTATCAATCAGTCCAAACTAGATTTTGAATAGGCTAAGAGTAGAAAACTTGCTTCTTGCCCTAATGGTAGCCGAGCATTCTGGTATCTTGCCAAAGCTATTGGCCACAACTTTCTCCCACCTCTGTCAAAACTAGATGGTTCTGTTGTCACTTCTGCCAAGGATAAAGCTGACCTGCTAGCATCCCATTTTTCTTCCAACTCGTGTGGGCGGGCGCCTTCATAGCCAGGTGGGCAGGAGCAGCAGTGCACAGCACACGCCTCTTGATTAGACCGGGTTTCGAGCCTGTGACCACCACATACGGAGGATGCGGAAAGGTCAGGGAATGAACACCGCATATCCCCGGAGCAATATGGCCTTAGTTGCTAATGCTCCTTAAAGCCAAAATAATCTCTCTTAAAATCTCTCTACCTCATTGTGTCAAATTCATCTGTTGTCTCTTCCGTTCTCCCAACTCCACTAATCACTTGGAGCTCTTTGACTTCCTCTCTTTGCAACTTGACTTTCTTCAGTACAACTTTTCTAACAGTGAGGTAATTTTCCTTGGTGATTTTAATGTTCACAACTCCAGCTGGCTTCTGGAGTTCACAACTCCAGCTGGCAACAAATAACATAACCAACTCCTGTATCAATGATCTTGGTAAAACACCTCCCACCATTCCCAACACGCTCAGTTCCATGCCCCCTGGCCCCGAGTGCCAAGCGATAGTGTCCAAGCGATTTTCCAAAGCGATATATAGTGCTCTTTCCCAGTGATTTTGTTATATTTTCTTTCCAGTGCTATTCTCATACTCATTTCTTTGTAAGTGGTTCTGTACTTAACAGATCCTAAGTAAGAACCCAGAAAGGAAAATTACCTTTCTTTTCCTAGTATATTTATTAATTTTTTGCACTAACAAACTAACCTCTCCAACCGCTTGGCCACTAGGTGGCACCGCTCCTGCCTCCACATGGCGGGGCCGGAAATCTGGGAGGAAAAGCGCTCACTCCCAGGGCTAAAAGGAGCAACAATGGACTGTGATACATGTCCACCACTAGAGCCGACAGGCTCTCAGCATACTGAGACTCGAAGAATGGAAGACGATCCCAATCTGGCAAAAAGAATGAAAAAAGACTGTAACAAATCAGAACCACCAGCTTTTCTGATTGTACATTCTTTATCGACTCAGCCGCTAAGCAGACTCTCTCCCTTTGTCATCCAGAGATGTCTGGAGAATGCAGCAGGTACACCGAAAATGGTGAAAAGGCTCCAATCAGGAGATCTCTTAATTGAGACCACTCAAGCAAGGCATTCAGAATTTTTATTAAAAATGACATCTATAAGCGGAATCCCAATCAAAGTCTCACCACATAACACCTTGAACTCCTCAAAAGGAGTAATAAGTGAGTGGGATTTGTTGAACGTAACTGAAGAGGAGATAGTCATGGAATTAGCAGAACAGAAAGTAACTCAAGCAAGAAGAATTATGATAAAGAAGGATGACAAACTTGTTCCCACACGTAATATTATACTGACCTTTAGTACACCAAATTTGCCGACCTCAGTTAAAGCAGGCTACCTAAACTGCCGTATCCACCCATACATTCCAAACCCTCTAAGATGTTTCAAGTGCCAAAAGTTTGGTCACTCCCAAACAACATGTAGAGGCGAAAATACTTGTCCTAACTGCGGGTCAAAAAACCATTCACAAACAGAGTGCACTGCAAAGGCTCCGGAATGTCCAAATTGCAAGAATGACCATCCAGCATACTCAAAATCATGCGAACTCTGGAAAATTGAAAAAAGAATACAAAAGTACAAGACTGAGAATAAGGTCACATATCAAGAAGCAAGAAAGCAAATAAAATCAACTGTCCCAAAAACCACGTACGCTGCCGTTACACTAAAATGCCAAGCTGTTTCAACCCAAACTGATGTATCAATTCCGCCAAATACATCCATTGCAGAATGGGCACGATCTGTGCTGTCAACACCTCAACCTATCAGCAAACCCGTTGTAGTTGATGAAATAAGCAATACCCCTATCACAGTTCCGCCTAAAATAAAATCATGTGATAAAATGTCAAATAAATCACGAAGGCAACAAGCCACTGAATCACAAAAGGCAAACTCAAATAGAATGGACTCTGAAAATATAACTACACACGATGAAACAGTACTTGATCTTCATGCAGAAGATGATATGGAGACTGGATTTTCATCAGGTCAAACTGATGACGTAGAAGAGGGTACAGATTCCGGACGTCCCAATTTCCCTAGAAAAGATAAAATGAAATACGACCGTCAAAAGCAACCCACTCACAAGAAACAGACTCGCCTTCCCTCCTCAAACCCCGATAATGCAGAACATTGTTCAATGGAATTGTAGAGGTTTACGAAGCAATACCGATGACATCTATGATTTAATCTCCCGATATGGTCCTATAGCCGTTTGCATACAAGAGACTAATCTAACTCCACAAGTCACTCCATCAGTCAGAAATTTTACATTTTACAGAAAAGATAGAAACTTCTAATTATCCGCACGTGGAGGCGTCGCGATTCTAGTTGACTGTAAAATACCATCTAGAAACATTCCGCTTCAAACCCACTTAGAAGTCATTGCCGTACGTGTATCAGTTGGGCAAATTCTAACTTTAGTATCTCTGTACCTTCCACCTAACAAGATGTGCACGTTTAAAGAACTATAAGACCTTATAAGACAGATACCACCACCTTTTTGTATCTTTGGTGATTTCAACGCGCATCATCCATTGTGGGGATCAGACCATATGGACAGTAGAGGACACTTGATCGAGACGATACTAGACCAACTGAATCTAACATTACTGAACACTGGTGAAAATACTTATACTCACCTTTCCACTGGATCTATGTCAGCAATTGATTTAACACTCTGTTCCCCCATATACCCCAGTATAGAATGGACAGTATTAAACGACCCACACAACAGTGATCATTTTCCAATCATATGCAGAATCCAAACGCTTCAAACATCATATCCTGATAATCGCTCAAAATGGAAATTCTCCAGAGCAGACTGGAAAACGTTTTCAACCCGTCTTTCTTTTGATAGCCAATTGATCAAACTACAATCCATTGATGATGCAACAGAGCATATTACCAAACAAATACTGACCACTGCCTCCGAAGCAATACCTCAAGCCTCCACATTTAAACACAAAAACCTTAAACACTGGTGGAATGAAGCTTGTACCAATGCCAAAAAGGAAAAAAATAAAGCTTGGAACCTGTTCCGGAAGTTCCCAACTACCAACAACCTAATTCAGTATAAAAGGCTAAAGTCAAAAGCTAGGCAAGTTAGAAGAAAAGCCAAAAAGGAATCGTGGATACAGTTTGCCTCCACTATTACAAAGGATACTAGCAGTCGTCTCATCTGGAAAAAGATTCGGCAATTAAATGGGAAATATCCACCTCTTCCTTCTCCCATCTTAATCAAAAATGGACAGGAAATTTCTTCATGTCAAGAAATAGCTAACGTCCTTGCAGAGAACTTTTACCAAACATCTGCCACGTCAGCATATAGCAACTCTTTTCTTAAAATCAAAGCTTCAGCAGAAAGGTACAAAATAAAATTCCATACTTCCCAATATATTGGCTATAATCAACCGTTTAACCTATTTGAACTGCAAACAGCATTAAAGAGATCACCTAACAGTGCAGCTGGACCTGATGGTATATATTATGTAATGCTGAAACATATAAACAGTACAGCCTTGAATTTACTATTAATGTTCTATAATCAGATTTTTCTTGAGGGTACGTATCCATCTTCCTGGCATCATTCCATCATTTTGGCCTTTCCTAAACCAGGAAAAGATCACACATTTCCAGAAAATTACCGACCTATTTCTCTAACTAGCTGCCTAAGTAAAATCCTAGAAAGAATGATACACAGACGGCTTACCTGGGCTCTTGAAACTAAACAACTGATGAACAACAATCAGTTTGGTTTCCGACAAAACAGATCCACTTTAGATCTAATGGTGAAAGCCGAGACTAACATCCGCAATGCTTACGTCAAAAATGAACATCTTGTAATGGTAAGTCTCGATATAGAAAAGGCTTTCGACACTACCTGGAGATACGGCATATTGAGAGAGCTTCATTCCATAGAATTGCGAGGGCACTTACCAGAATTCGTTAAAAATTTTCTTCAACACAGAACCTTTCAGGTCCGCTATCAATCTGTACTTTCCCGGTCCTACACTCAAGAAGAAGGTATCCAAGGTATCCCGCAAGGATCAGTACTGAGCTCTACCCTTTTTTCACTTAGACTGAACACCATAACACACAACATCCCAAATACTGTAGAACTATATATGTATGCTGGTGATCTAACTATATCTTGCCGTTCCAAAAATATACATACCATTGAAAGACAGCTGCAACTCTCTATAAATAAGTTGGAGGCATGGGCAATGCAGAATGGATATCGTTTATCAGACCAAAAAACAATTGCAGTTCACTTTTGCAAAAAACGTAAGCTACACCCAGAACCAGAACACAGATTAAAAAACCATTTGATCCCTCTCACCAGTAATTTCCGTTTTTTAGGCCTAATATTGGACACCAAACTGAACTTAGTTTCACATATCACACACCTCCGAACTGTCTGTCTAAAGAAACTTAATATACTTAGGTCCATTTCTGCTACGACATGGGGAGCTGATAGGTACACTCTATTACATTTGTATCGTGCTATTATCAGATCTCGTTTAGACTACGGTGCTATTGTATATGATTCAGCTAGGAAAAGCGCATTAATCAGATTTAATACAATCCAACACAGTGCCCTTCGAACTGCTCTGGGCGCATTTAGAACATCCCCAGTTCAGAGTCTGTATGTAGAGGCACACGAACCTCCACTTCACCTTCGAAGGAAAATGTTGCTTCTAAATTATGGAGCTAAAATTCAGAGCCTTCCAGACCATCCCGTTCGACCGTTGCTTTCCAACCCTGAGTGGACAACATTCTATAACAGTAAACCGAATGAAAATAGACCAACTGGCATGAGACTAAAAGATTTGCTTCACACCTGGAATATTGATTTTGATAACATACTTAAAGAAAGCGATATTCCTGATCCACCCTGGTCTGTAAATCTCCCTCACTGTGATACGCACTTTCAGCAATGGGGAAAGAACTCCCTGGCAGATGAAAATATCAAACAACTACATAAAGAACATACCCTCAACAATATACAAAGCTACCAAATTTATACAGATGGCTCAAAAACAGATTCTACAGTTGGTGCCACAGCTGTCTTTCCATCTTTTACAGTCTCCATATCACTACCAGTTGAATGTAGCAGTTACACTGCTGAGTTATATGCAATTAAACTAGCCTTACAGAATATTAACACTATCCACAATACTAGCAGTATAATATACACTGATTCATTGAGTGCAGTGTCTGCTTTGGGTAATCAGTTTTCAATATCACAACCAATCGAAAAACAAATCATTTGCTACTTAAACCACCTACGAAGTAGGAATCATAAAGTGAAATTCTGCTGGATCCCAGGGCATTCTGGTATCTTAGGCAATGAGAGAGCAGATCAGGCAGCCAAAAATCCAAACAGTACAACACCAGCAAATTATAAAGTACCATATAGAGATTATTTGAAGCATATAAAAAAAGTCTATATGTTTCAGTGGTCAGAAATATGGAAGGCACAAAGTAATAACAAGTTGCTCCAAATCAAAAAAGAACCTGCGTTATGGATTTCCAGCTTTAGACAAAATAGAAAGACTAAGGATTGGACATACTCATCTAACCCATATGTTTCTACTCATGGGGGATGACCCACCTCGATGCACGCATTGTTCACTACCGCTTACAGTCAAGCATATACTTTTAGATTGTCCTCACTATTCTCCTTTCAGAAGAATTTTCCATTCTCAATCACAACTACAAGAACCGTTATTGCTTAACCACATGATTGGCAATAGTGCTAACCTAGCTACACTATACATTTCTGAAGGAAATACATATATATGAATTCCTATGATGCCAAAATAGAACATATTATATTACCTTAGAATAATAATGTAGGACCTGGCACATTTTGGCCTTAGTTGCCCTTGTGCCTTTAAACACCAATACCAATACCATGCCCCCTGTGGTCTTCCGTCAAAAGGATGTCAGAAGGATTTTGACAAATCTTGATGCTAAGAAAGCTCCAGGTCCTGATGGTATTTCTCCACTTGTTCTCAAAATCTGTGCTCCTGAACTTACTCCTGTTCTTTGCCGCCTTTTTTCACTTTCTTATTCCAAAGGTGTTTTTCCTTCTGCTTGGAAATTTGCTCATTCCAGCCAGTTCCTAAAAAGGGTGACAAATCCCTCCCATCAACCTATTGTCCCATTGCAATTACTTCTACTCTTTCTAAAGTAATGGAGAAATCAATTAACCGCCATCTCTTAAACTACCTAGAAACCTTCCATCTGATCAATGATCGCCAGTATGGATTCTGTTAGTGTCGATCCACTGGTGATATTCTGGCTTATGTTACCCATTTATGGACAAATTCAATGGAAAAGTTTGGGGAAACACGAGCAGTTGCTCTTGACATCTCAAAGGCTTTCGATTGTGTTTCGCAAGATCTCCTTTAAAGATCTCCTAAACAAGCTTCCATCTTATGGTTTGCCAACTGTTTTTTGCGATTGGTTATCTAGTTTTCTCTCTGATCGCTAACTGAGGGTGATGGTAGATGGCTATCTGTCTTCTAACTGTTCCACTAATGTTGGTGTCCCTCAGGGTTCAGTTCTCTCTCTCCCACTCTTTTTCACTTGTATATTAATGACCTTCTTCCATTGACTGGAAATCCTATCCATAGTTTTGCCGATGATAGCACGTTGCATTCCACTTTCCATTTTGAGAAACCTTGCCCTGCTCAATAAACTTCAACTTCTTGAATATCTACCATTTCCTTAAATGCCGATCTCCATCCAGGTAATTCTCCAGTGGGACAAAGACAACTTAGTTGATTTCAATCCTTCTAAAACTCAGTCTTGTCTTATATCTCGCAAAAAGTATTCTTCTGCTCCTATGCTTATCTTTGGTGACACTCCAATTTGTAGGCAAAATGATATATCTCTTTTGGGGATTACCCTGACTTCTAAACTCTCTTGGCACAAGCACATTAAGAATATTGCTTTCTCTGCATCTAAAAAACTTCGTTTTCTCTTTCGCTCTCAGCGTTACTTTTCTTCCAAACAGCTGTTCACTCTGTACAAATCGCAAATCCGCCCTACCATGGAATACTGTTCCCACATCTGGGGTGGTGCCCCAAAACCTCTCTCAGGCGTCTAGATTCCATTCAAAAGAGGGCAGTTAGGTTAATTAATGACTCATCTCTAACAGAGTCTCTCTACTCGCTGTCTCATAGACATACTGTTGCTGCTGCATGCCTTTTCTGCAGATACTTCCATGGGCACTATTCTTCTGAATTGACTTCTATAATTCCCGCTCTCTCTTTCAAAACAGTCCAAACACGTGTCGCCAACATCCATTTACTGTCCAACTTCAAATTCACAGAACCAACTTTTCATCTTCCTTGTTTATTCATTCAACTGCCGTTTTCTGGAACAAACTTCTTTCATACATATTTCTTGAAAATTACAGTCTACAGAAGCTCAAGTCTAATGTCAACAGATATCTTCTTTCGTCTTCTCAACCTCCAACCCAAGCACGGTACTAAGTACTATAGGTTCTAATACCTCTCGTGTTTGGGGTTTTCATAAAAAAAAAAAAAAAAAAAAAAACTAAATGAATAAAGTTTTGAAAACTCTAAAACTAGTTTTATTAAGTGGTCTGTAATGTTACAACTTTAGCAATTAATTGATAAGAAGATAGCTATATTTACTTTTCACTTCAGTTAATCACGGAAAAATAAAATTAAAATTCAAATAATTTTAATTAAAAATAGAATGTGCCTGATATATAACACTGTGTACATTACCTAACTTGTAGTGGAAGAGTGTTATCGAAAGTTTAATTGATATCACATTTTCAGCTTATGTTTCTTCTTGATTTTCTAAGTCTTGTCACAAGTGTATGCCTTAATTCAGTGATTTTCAACCGGGGTGCCGCAAAAACATTCCACGGGTGCCATGCATAATAAGTTACTTAAACCTATTTTTTTTTTAATTTATGTTTATTTCATTATAAAAAGGTGTACAGTATCTTTTTAATTTTGTGGTGATCTATAATTGATGTGTACTGAGTACCTCTATATAAAGAATAAAATTATATACTATATATATATAAATTGTATTATGAAATGTAGTTTTTATATTTATATTATTGTAATAACTATCATATAACGTATATATTTTTTAATATATACAGTAGACTCTCGATTTTTTGAGATAGATGGTAAAAATCAAATCCCGGATAATTGATTTCCCGGTTAATCCAAATATACAAAAGTCCCCGACATACATAAGAGATACGTTCCAGGACTTCTTACTTCATCGAGTTTTGCGTAACTCGGGAATGACTAATAACATATTGCTACTATATTATTATTGACAAATCTGAATTCCGCATGATACTTGTTAATGTTTGACCATTTTGATGCATCTTTATTATAATGATTCCTTAGATATTTAACAGATGCACTATTTTCAAACTTTTGAATAAGTCCAAGTTTTTGTTTAACTGAAAGCGCAACTCTTTTGCGTTTACCCATCATTTTTGCAGTTTCTAAACAAAAAAAAAAAATTTACTATAAAAAAAATTCCAACATCCCTGACATAAATAACGAAACAAAATTTGTCCTTTTGCGCTGCAACGGAACACAACAATCAACGTGATGCACTAAAACAAACTAAACATTTGGTCTCCCTCTTTTTTTTTTATTTTGAGCGGTGGGTGTGAAGACAGCGGGGATTGCAAGATAATAGGTATACTAATCTCCCAATGACGACTTATAATGCCTCTTGTCACTTATTTACGACTTGCAAAATATCTGTTTATACCTATTCTAGTTATTACTTGAATTTTTTTTTTTTTATTTCTGGGATTTTTTTGATTTTTTTATTATTATTATTTTTTTTATTTGGAGTCTTGAAGTGTCCCAGTTAATCCAATCTCGGTTAATCGAGAGTCTGCTGTATATATATACAGGGTGATTCACTACCAGTTCGACAAACTTGCAGGAGGTGTAGGGGTACAAAGATGAATCGGAATCACATAGCATTGCACGGTCCGAAATGCCTTCATCATGCGGTAGAGGACGTTGAACGGGAGGTCGCGTGAACAGCGATCCTGCTGGAAGTGAGCATTTGCGAACCGTTTCTGTTGAAGAAACCAAGTAGCAAAAGTCCTCCGGAGTGGATAATCCAGGCTCCAATGATTGGATGCGTTGCAGATGGTATGAACTCATTTGGTTTGTTGACAGTATCCTCCATACAGTGGATTGGGAAATACCCAATCGTTGGCCTATCGCTCGAGTACTCGTACTCAGATTGCCTTCTGCAAGACATAGGACATTCTCCTCATTGTCTGGCATCCTCGTTGTTCGCTCTCGATTCATGGTACCTCCTGTGAAGGCGCCTCCGTAGCCAGGTGGGAATGAGCAGCAGTGCGTAGCACACGCTTCTTGATTAGACTGGGGTTTAAGCCCGTTCCCACCAAATACGGAGGATGCGGAAAGGTCAGGGAATGACCACCGCATATCCCGGAGCAATATGGCCTTAGTTGCTAATGCTCCTAAAAACCAAATAACAACGACAACCTCTCGTGTAACAACCAGTCTCACGTAACCTTCTGTGCACACGTGCAAAAATCGTATGATGAGGAGCATGCCTGTGCGGGAAACGTTCCTGGTACAAGCGCAGAGCGGTGCGCCCGTTACAGTCCGCAGCTCCATACGCGAGGTGCATGTCGGCCAGTTCAACGTTTGAATACTCGCCCATCCTACTGCCTCGAGAACCGGTTCGCAAATGCTGACTTCCAGCGGGATCGCTGTTCACGCAACCTCCCGTTCAACGTCCTCTACCGCATGACGAAGGCATTTCGGACCCTGCAGTGCTATGTGATTCCGATTCGTCTTTGTACCCCTACACCTCCTGCAAGTTTGTCGCACTGGTAGTGAATCACCCTGTATATATATGCAGAGAGAGAATCAGACCTAAAACAGGCAGAAAACTGAGTAGGAGTGCCGCAAAACCAAATAAATTACTTAGGGGTGCCGTTATTAAAAAAAAGGTTGAAAACTACTGCCTTAATTCATGATACTAACCATCTTACCGAACTCTGTATCGTCAGAACTGAACCCTGAGGGACTGAATAACATTAGTCCAGGAAGACAATGCCCATTTATAACTATCTGGTTTCTGCCATTCAGCCATTCCTTTATCCATAGTAGCAATTTGCTTATAATTCCACACTGCTCTAATTTGTTCAGTAGTCTTTTATGTGGAACATCAGAAGCTTTAATGAAATGTAAGATGTCAAAATTATTTTTTGCATCTAGTTGATCATTGAGAATTGTACCAGTGTGATAATTGGCTTCCTGTCTGAGAGTCTAAAACTCTGATGGAACAACTGATATTCAGGTGACACTCATGAATCAGTTGGACCAAATTTCAGTCAAGTCCATTCATTCTAAGATAAAAAATATATATATTCTGAGTACAGGTTCATGGTCTTCTAAGCACCTCAGATCACAACTTGGTGATTGTCTCTTTTCCAATGGAACTTTTCTCTCATGGTGATGCTCAACCTCGTGCTGTTTGGCATTACAAGAATGTAAAGTGGATGATCTACAAGATTTCTATTCTTATTTTTTTCTTGGTTGGATTATTTTTTAAATCATTCGATGTCAATGTTTGCTCAGATCATATCAATGAAACTATCCTTGTAGGGATGAAATCTTTTATTCTACATTAAAATCTCATCCTTTATCCAGACCTTGGTTTTCCACTAAATGTGCTAAGGCTGTTCAAGATAAGAATGTTGCATATCAAAATTGGCTCATCCAAATCTCTTCGGTTAAATTTCTGCCAGCACTAAAGCTTGCAACAATTGTAAAGCAGTTATTAATCAGTCCAAACTAGAGTCCGTTAATCACTCCAAGCTAAGAGTAGAAAACTTGTTTTTGTCCAAATGGTAGTTGAGCATTCTGGTCTCTTGCCAAAGCTATTAGCTACAACTCTTGCATATCTCTATTTCCATCTCTGTAAAAACCCCAGTGATTTTCTTGCCATCTCAGCTAAAGATAAAGCTGATCTAGCATCGTACTTTTCTTCTAAGTCTTGTATTGTTGACCTTAGTGAAGCACTTTCTTCTATGCCTAGTATACTCCATTCGATGCTTTCTGTAGTCTTCCATCAAAAGGATGTCAGAAGAACTTGGAACAGTCTTGACGACAAGAAAGTTCCAGGTCCTGGTGGTATTTATCCACTTGTTCGTTCCCAAAACCTGTTCTTCTGAGTTTACTCCTATTCTGTGTCACCTTTTTACACTTATTTATTCCACTGGCATTTTTCCTTCTTCTTGGAAATTTTCTCATATCCAACCACTTCTTAAAAAGGATGGCAAATCCCTTCCATCCAGTTATCATCCAATTGCACTTACTTCTACTCTTTCTAAAGTAATGGAGAAATCATTTAATTGGCAACTTTTAAACTGTCTAGAAACCTTCCACCTGATCAGTGAATGCCAGTATGAGTGTCAATCTATTGGTGATATACTGACTTATGTTACTCGTCTATGGACAGATTCAATGCAAAAGTTTGGCAAAACTCAATCATTTGTTCCTCTTAACATTTCAAAGTCTTTTGATCATGTTTGGCATAATGATAAGCTTTCATCTTATGGTTTGCCAACTATTTTTTTTTTTTTTTAAATTGTGTATCCGGTTTTCTCTCTGACTTCCCACTGTGGTTGATGGCTCTGTCTTCTAACTTCTCCACTAACTTCCTTGGGGAACACTAATGCTAGTGTTCCCCAAGGTTCAGTTCTTTCTCCAACTCCTTTCCTCTTGTATATTAATAACCTTCTTCCATTGACTGTAAATCCTATCCATAGTTTTGCTGATGATAGCACAGTGCATTCTGCCCTCCAGTTTGACAATACTTTACCCTTTATGAACCGCCTCAACTTTTCATATATCCACTACTAGTTCCTTAAATGCTGATCTCCAGTAGAGAAAAAAGAACTTAGTTAATTTTAATCCTTCTAAAACTCAATCCTGTCCTATATCTTACAAAAGGGCTTCAATGCTTATCTTCAACAATACTCAGATTTATAAACAAGTTCACTTATCTCTATTAGGGATTACCCTGACTTCTAATCTCTCTTAGCATAAGAACATCACAAATATTGCTTCCTCTGCATCTAAAAAAGTGGGTTTTCTCTTTTGCTCTCAGCATTACTTTTTTTCTAAACAGCTACTCTGTACAAATTTGAAATCCACCCTACTGTGGAATATTTTTCCCCCATCTGGTGCAGTGCCCCATAACCTCTCACACATTTCTAGACCTCCTTCAAAACAGGGTAGTTAGGTTAATTAATTACCTATCTCTTACAAAGTCTCTCCATCTCGTAGATGTTCTGTTTCTGCTACATGTCTTTTCTATAGATACTTCCATCAGCGCTATTCTTCTGAATTGGTGTCTATAATTCCCACTCTATTTCGAACTAGTTTGAACATGTGCCACAACCAGTCACCATCCTTTTACTGTCCACCCTCAAATTCACAGAACCAACTTTTCTTCTTCCTGATTTACTCACTCTAAATATGCCTCTGTTTTCTGGAACAACCTCCCTTCATACATATTTTCAGAAAATTACAATCTGCAGAAATTCAAGTCAACTAGCATCTTCTTTCATCTTCTCAACTTCCAACCCACACTATGGCACTAAGTACTATAGGTTCTAATGCCTTTCGTGTTTAGGGTTTAAAAAAAATCCAAATAGTTCTTAAAAGCATAAATTCCTCTTGATACTTTCCACCTGATTAATGATCATCAGTATGGATTCCAACAGTATATTTGGCTTATCTTGGTTTATGTTAAATCATTTTAGGAAAGGTTTGGATAAACTCTAGTAGTTGCCCTGAATATTTTTGTGGCTGTCAGTTCTGTTTTTGCCATAAATTGCTACCATGTAATTCATAATATGTCAAAATGGAAACTGTAATAATTTAAGGAATATTGATGGGGAGGATTTCATTTTATTTTCATATTTAAAAAAAGCAGAAATATATAAAAAAGTGACATGTTAAATGCCATACAAGTAGTGGAGGATTAAATATCAGCTATCTAAAAATTAGTCTTTCATTGTTTTTTTTTTTTTTTTTTTTTTAATGGTGTCTGTTACTTATTTCTTCCCCTTTTCTTATGTACTTCATCTCAACTGTGTGCATCATTGATATAATTTCATAATTTGTGATATTTAGTGGCCTAGAATATTCTTTGTTATACAGTGTTTAATTAATACAATGAATAATTATATATATATATATATATTTTATTGTTGTATAGGAAGAAAAGTGTTTACCCTGCTGCAAGAGAGGATGCCGACTGTTCACAATGATTAATCTTTCTAAAACTGACCAGAACCTTAATATTACTCTAGAGACATGTCATTTTGGTAAGCGTTGTCTTTGATTTCTTAGAGATTAACTTATAAAATACACACAAAATTTATTTTCAATTTACATTTGAACTTGAAATTTTTTTCCACTTAAAATCTGGAATGGCTAGATAGAGTTTGAAGGGGGGTAATTTCATGATCAGTTTATTAATTGATGCTGTAACCTAGGATATCACAATGGGAAATTCTCACAGGCTGCACCAATTGCTCTCAAGGGGGCTCATTCCAGGTTGGCAGGAGCAGCAGTGCGTAGCACACGCTTCTTGTCTGTGACCACCAAATACGGTGGATGTGGAAAGGTCAGGGAATGACCACCACATATCCCCGGAGCAATATGGCCTTAGTTGCTAATGCTCCTAAAAACCAAATAACAACGACAACAAGGGCTCATTATTGTATACATAGCATATGCTAGTGCAGTGTTTTTTTTGGGACAGTATGTAATGGTATAGCGTACCGGACACTTAATTAACAGTGACGTTTGGATGCAGTGCATTTCGAAATTCGTAATATTCTGTAAATTTTTTTTCACATCTTTACATACTATTCACATTTAAATTCAAATAAGCTTAAAGTTATTTAACTAAATTTGCATTTTTCACTGTCTATTGTTAAGATATTTTCTATATAAAACTGTATAACCATTTTTATAATTCTAAATTACTCAGTCGGACCTCTGTTTAACGAAGTCCTTTTATAGCGAATTATTTTGAATTCCCCTTGGAAGTAACATTTAAAATACTTTCCATTGAGCAAAGAAAATTTTCGTATAGCGAATGGAGAGAATTAACTCGGTACGCACTGTTTGCATTTCTGGTCTTCAGGCAATTAGTGCTGCTGCGTGAATTAAGAGAGCTAAAGGGATTACCATTCTACAACTTAGTGGTACCTGGTAAAACCTATCCGACCATCAGTCCCACATACGGAGAAGTCGTGCTGGTCAACAGTGAGCAGATCAAGGGGTATTCACAGTGGGCTCTGATCCACCTTCTACTGCAGTTGTATGTTTTATGGCACAATGTCAGCTATAGGCCATTATGCGCCTCTACTGCAGTGTTGTGATCAAACTTTTCCTGTACAGGGGCCATATTCAAAAAAAAATTCAGTTAGATTTCTTTGTGTTGTTTTAGTTGACTTTCTGTGTGGGCCATAGGTTGGATGCCGCTGTGAATCAACTGTAAGTGTCCCGTTCGAGAATTAGGGGAGAGCGATTTTCTTTTACCCCAAAAAATAATCATCTGTTGTTTCGCGGAAGTGCATTATCGACATTTTTCCGTAAATTTTCCCTATCTCTGTTTACATAGTCACAGTACCTTTGTTATTTTGGTTTTTTTTTTTTTTAGGAGCATTAGCAACTAAGGCCATATTGCTCCGGGGATATGCGGTGGTCATTCCCTGACCTTTCCACATCCTCCGTATTTGGTGGTCACGGGCTCGAACTCCGGTCTAATCAAGAAGCGTGTGCTACGCACTGCCGCTCCTGCCCACCTGGCTATGGAGGCGCCATCACAGTACCTGAATATCCGAATGACACTGACATTTTGGGCAGTTTCTAAAAAAAAAAAATGAAAAGAAATGAAAAAATTCAAATTTAAGAACTAGTGACAACATCGATGACGAGATAAGGAAAACGAGGACAACGAAGGTTTAATACCTTCTAAACATGAATTGTTGCCATTTGGTGAAAATGAAGTTAGAAAATTGTCAATTAGGTTACGATTAAATGAAAGAGATACAATTCGTGGATTTCGGGAATACCTAATTGAAAAGATGGTTTCGGAAGAATTGAAGCATTTGAATGGCGCTCTGAGTACGATAGCAATTTCATCGAGTCAATGTGAACGAGGATTTTCACAAATGAATCTGATCACCAGCCCAACCAGAGCTTTGTTGATGACAAATATAGTGTCTTCACTACTGTTTCTTAAAATTGTAGGCCCACCTCTGACTAGGGCTTACAATATCGGTATTTCTGTATTTTTAATTTATGAAACTGGGATACCGGTATTCCAAAAACAAACGTTTTTCTCGATAAATTTTGATGACAATTAGGTTCAATAAAGTAAGGAAAAAAACAAGGTACTGTAATTCATGTTTTAAATAAACTTTTATTGCAATAATAAATATTCTGAAAATAATCATTAAAATACAGTTATTCTAAAAACAAAAAAATACATATTGTTACTGCAAAGTTTAGTTATGTGTAAGCATCCACACTACCTGTCCGAATAAAGTGAACTCTTAAGAAACATAAGCAATCAATAGTATGATCGTTTAAAATGGATCTAATTTTGGTACATACAGTATTTGATTAGTGGCAGAAAATACCCTTTCGGATTCTGTTCTGGTACTATTGTACTGAGATAACCATAGACAATCTCAGTCCATATTTTCTAGGCTTTGAACTTTTTTATCAAAAATAGTTAAGTGTTCCATTGATTTCCCACTCAAGTTCATCTTTTAAAATCTCATTGTAGTCGGGCAATTTCTCATTTTGGAAAGAATTTGCGGAACACTGATGTTCTGTTCCGTGTTGGTCTTCCATGGTTGAATTATATTCATCATTTTCTGAAGGAGAAAGTTGTATTATTAAGCCAAGTATAATTTTCACTATAGTATCTTTACTGAGTCTGGGAGAGAGCAAAGAGTGCAGTTAAGGAATTCTTCACATATACAAATGTAAAGAACAGAAGGACAAATCAGATCGGACGCATATGTAATTGCGTGGAATAGTATTAGATACCCCAACTGATGTTGCAGACGAACTCAACAGCTACTTTGCATTCATATTTACATAAAAAAAAACCCCTTTGTTTGAATGAGAAATTGTGGAAGTGAAGTTGAAAAAAAATGTAATTAATGATGTTGAAATTTAAAATGATTAATGTGAAAACTTTTGCGCGCCTACAGGCGAGTAAGGCTCCTGTGGTTGATGGCATATAGCCTATAATCTTAAAGGAGGTGGCAAGTGAGTTCATTGAACCATTAAGGCTAGTTATGAGAGCATCACTGGACAGGAGAGATTCCGTTGGATTGGTGTAAATTGGAACATAAAGGCGGTTCTAGGAGTGTAACGGGAAATTACCAACCGGCCAGTCAAACTTCAGTAGTAGGGAAAATCATGGAGGCAATGATCAAGGGTGGAATTCAGGATCATTTAGATGGAAATGGAATTCTGTAGGATACACAGTATGGTTTTGTAAAAGGAAAATCGTGTTTAACAAATCTGATTAGCCATTTTGACAGGTCACTCGTGAGCTAGATTTAGAGAATAATTTCAGCATTGTTTATTTGGATTTCAGCAAAGCATTTGACTCAGTCCCACATGAGTGATTACTTTATAAGTTGGAGCAGGCTGGAATCATAGGGAAAATCCTTAGATGGATATCACGATGGCTTGAGGGCACCAGGCAGAGGGTTGTGATAAATGGTTATTCCTCAGATTGGGTTAATGTGAGAAGTGGGGTTCCCCAAGGATCAGTATTGGGACCATTGTTGTTTTTTATTATCTTAAATGACATATATGAAGGGCATGAGGTCTAAACTTGCAGATGATGTAAAGATCGCCAAGTTAATGATCGCCACCAAGCAGAGCTTCTTCCGTGATCTAGATAGACTTCCAGGATGGCCAAAAAATTGGCAGCTATGCTTTAATTCAGCAAAATGCCAGGTCTTACACCTGGGGAACAGCAACCCCAAAATAACTTATATACTTGGTGGAGTTGAACCAAAGTCAGTAGTGGATTAATGAGACTTGAGAGTTATGATACGGTCAGACATGAAGTTGTCCAAGAATTGTGGACAGGTTGCAATGTTGCATGGTGTCCTATCGATTTATCGAACATTTGCTAGTAGAGATAATGACATCATAATCACATAAAGGTGATTTTATAACCTTTATGCGATTAAATTAGTTCCGAAAAACCGGTATTTTTTGTATCAATACCAGAAAAAAATGACTGGGATCCCGGTATTGTAAGCCCTACTGCTGACCCGCTTCAATCCAGCAAAATATGTTGATTCGTGGCTACTTTGGAAACTTCATTCAGCAACTGACACACAAAGAGGAAGAAAAGATGTTGTCATAGGGTGTCGGATGAGAACTTAATAAAAATTTGGAATGTTCTACAAAAACTTTATTATGAAATTATTTTTACTTATTATTTTTAGGGTCCGTAGTCTAGCGAATGACCCTTATAATGTCACTCGATTGTCTCTCTGTCCGTCCGTCCGTCTGTCACAGCATTGTATCTCTGGAACCACTCAACCTATTGACTTGAAATTTTGCATTGGTTTGTACATCATGTGTGCCAACATAATGCCATATTGATTGTTGTTAACAGAAATTTGTGTGAGAAATAGAGGGATAAAATGTGGGGGGGGGGGACAAAATGTCAACAACCAATAGCTTATTATACACCATTGGAAAAAGCTCAACGAGTAGGTTTAAAATATTTTTAAAATTAAAAATGGCGATGCCAGATAGGAAAATGTGAGTAATTTTAGTGTCCCCCCCCTCTATTTTCGTTGCTAATGGAGCTAAAAATTTAAAAATCACATTAGCTATGCGTTATTCAATGCTTATCAAGGGAAACTATTCTGATTGGAAGTAACATATAAAATACTTTCCGTTGAGCAAAGAAAATTTTCATATAGCGAATGGAGAGAATTAACTCCATTCGCTATACGAAATTAACACAAAAGGTAAATGACAGATTGAAATCTGTCATTTACTTTTTGTGTTAATTAAAAAAACAATTTTTTATTGCTCTTCGATAGTGCACTTCTTTATACTAAGTAACTCTCCTTTTGGTGACAAAAAGGTTGCGAAAATAGTTAGTTCATAATTCTATAAAGGTCATTTATAAATTTTGCAACGAGAAGCATTTTTTAACAATTTTCAAAGCTGGAGTTGTCCCAGCAAGGAGGTACCCAGAGAGCCGTTGTTGAGACGGCTGTTGTGGGGAGGCATCTGCGTGGAGTCTTGCACAGCCTTCACCTGCCAACCGCTTCTCCAGGAAGAAGTCGGAGTCGCTTCTTTCACCCTGGTTATTCACAACAACTGGAAAGACTCAAATAGACAACGTTGTCGTTAGTCCCTCAGTTTTAGGCCAAGCAGGGGGTACTAAAACTTTTTTCGCTTACCATAAAGCTCTCTATTTGAGATACTACACTAACAACCATTCATGACTGCAGGCCCTTCATCCTGAATGCCCGGCACTCAGTGGTTGACCGATTTATTTACTTATTTGACTCACATTTTACTTATTTTTTTTTTATATACTTGAATAATAAATTTATGCTTAATAAACTGTGTTAATATACTAAATTTGTTGTTCTTAATCCAAAAACATTACTACTAAAGTAACAATTTCAGGAAAATAATTTTTTTAGAGTACTTTTCATATCCTTTTAATTTTCAATTTTTCCTGATAGCAAAGAATGAGTACCGGCTAGTTTTTTACAAAAAAAGCACTGTGCTTTTTTTGTAATTTCGTAATAGTATATTTCCCCTTATACAAAAACAATGATCTAATGACTTTCTGTATTTATGAGGATTTGTATAATTTGTGAATTTAATTAATTTTATTTGACTTTATCTCCTTTAAGCAGTTGGACTTCATTCAAAAGAGATGTTAATGCAGTTAACTGGTAAAAGTTCATTACACTCCAAATGTAATCAACTTTTACCAGTAACTGCATTGAGAGCTTTTACCGGTTAACTGCTTTAAGATCTCCAGTGGGATAAAGGACAGATATTTAGTTTTGGTGGAGTTTACCGAAGCCAAAAGGATCTTGAGCCATAGTTGAATGTCCGCATCAGTTAACTTTTAATATCAGGAAGAGCTGTCTAGACATATACTATTGGCATAAATCTACTGCAGCTGACAATTTTATATGCTTGCTATTATAACCAATACATGAAGGTTGCTTCCCTTTCTCACAAGTAGCAGCAGTTACCAGACGGTACTGAAAGGAAAATACAAATTTCATAAAGAATTTTTCCCAGAATAAAGTAGCCCAAAATAGCTTTTTGTGTATTATAAAAATCATTGTCCCAGTGCATGAAACTACAATAGGAAGTGGAGTGTGCCTAAGGTTAAGAGAAAATAATCTGAGCACATTCAAAATTTTTTATAATAAAGAGTGCGCTGTTATTCATTTGTAAGAGTCATCAAGGTCTGAATCTGCTATTTTTTTCAGAGTAGAACAACTTACTTGATGAATGTCAAGTAAAATTGCTAAATCTCAGTACAATGGAGTGGACAATGGGTGATGCTCTGGTGAAATTCTCCAGTGTATAGAAATCTAGATGTTCTGTCAGTCTTGCCAGCCAAAAGAGACAAAGTACATAATGGCTTTGTAATCTAACAGATAAGAAGAGATTACAATCTTGACAGACATTTTGGCCTTTACTTGACACTTTCGCTGTAAAACTTCTAATGACATATATAGTCTGTCCGCAAATAGGCTACCTTTGCATTTAGCTAGCATAGAAGGAAATACTCGCTAGACATCATAGGTTGAGGAGTGGATTTTGTTATAAGGGAAATGTATATAAAAAGCAAGAAATATATGCAATAAAATATTGCAAGTAATATGAGGATTATGAGCATGCTCATAATCTTTCTATTACTTGATAGAGTTATATTAATAACTCTAGTGGCACCCCCCCCCCCCAAGTAAGGTACCAATTCCGAGAGTGATGTGAAATATCACCAAAATGGGACTAAACGAACTACTAAAATAAAACAAAATAACAAAATAATAGACTGACCATTATGCCCCATATAGACAGAGGATCACGAGGTCAATAATGATCATGGAATTGCATAATTGGCCTTATATTTTAAATTTTAATATGGATTTACTAGTAATTGGATTTAATTGAATTTCTAAACTATTTGGAGGTTTTCAGCTACAGTTTCTGTCTTGTTACCTTTACTTTCCCCCTCACTGTTGATTTAATTTTTATGTTAAATTTTCACTCTACAGTTTTACCATACTACTGGCATATGTTTTAATTTGATTTTGATTTTATATTTATTATCGGTTATATCTATAATAGTGCTTATTGTGATCATGGGTGATATTATCACTTTTATGAATCCTGATGGTATGTATACCAATACATACAAAAAAAACTGCGTGTGTACCCTGTACGTACGAAAGATGTTTTATGTGAAAAACATCTTTGACAAAAATCAGAACCATTTTAAAATCTGTTATTTGTAAAGAAGTGTTCCATTAGGATATAAGCTTTACTTGCTACTGCTGTAATGAAGTTTAGAGGAAATTAGTGCATCTGGTAGGCTTTTAAAAATCTTTTTATAAATCTAAATTACTTACATCTCATTATTTTTTATCAAGGTCAGTGTTAATATCAATTTGAAGAGTGATTAGATTAGTCACAGTGGATCTACCATTAAGGAAACAATGATGTACAGATCCAATTTTATTTGCTATAAATATTCTTATCTCGGTATAAACTATATTCTCAATCTTACTCAAGGGGTTGACTCTGTGTATAGCTCTGAAGGAGGTTAGTATCTTTTCCATTTATAGAAGAGAGCTAATAGCTGTGATTTTTAGATTTGAAGGTTTTACGGGGTTTTTTGGAAGACAGATTTAGTTCTCAAGACAATTAATGAATTTTATTAATAAATGAGCAATTTTTTTAAAATTAAATGTAACACATTCTTATTATCTGTGTAGCGCATTATGTAGCACCATTTATTCTAATTTTAGCCACTTTTTGAAGATCATTTAGTGCGATTTAAAAATCTCAAACAGCAACACTGGCTATGACTCTGCAAAACAATATAGTTCATTCAGTGATAAAGCATAAAACAACAATTGTCTATATTTCTCCTAACATTGACATACAGGATATAATTTACTTCATTCATTTTGTTTTATTGCCAGTATGATATGCCACACATGATCATGAGTGGCATGTCATACCAGCATGTGGCATACCCATTATCATGAGCGGTGATTTCAACGTTAATTTCGGGTTGGAAGAAACTAAAC
Source organism: Mastigoproctus giganteus (assembly GCF_048544385.1). Classification (NCBI taxonomy): domain Eukaryota; kingdom Metazoa; phylum Arthropoda; class Arachnida; order Uropygi; family Thelyphonidae; genus Mastigoproctus; species Mastigoproctus giganteus. The sequence continues at coordinate 164,699,144 of NC_143586.1, read as the reverse complement.
TGTTAATTATACTTTCCTGCAAGAAATGTTCGATATAACTCAAAACACTTATCCCTCAATTTCAACTACAAGATCAGGTACCTCAATCGACACTGTTTTCCAGAGACTTTTAGAGACACTGCAGTCACAAGTATATGTCTCTTACTACAGTTCTCATAAATCCATTGGACCTTGTCTTCCAGCTGAAATTATGGAAATCTGTGAATGATCAATAAAATATTTACAATAGAAAAGCTCTTATTTCATAATCAATATATGCAAATCAAAATTCCTAAACGAAACGTGAAGCTTAGTAACCTTTACAAAAATGACATTTTTTGCTTCATTTCTGTCTCTCACTTTTGTTATCACATTACTTCAGTACGCTACTTACTCTGCCGAATTAAAGTTAGTGACTGAATTAGCGTCATTTAGGAAGTGACATAATTTGTGTCATTTCCACTTTGTATTTTTGTAGCAAACTGGTTTTACTTCAGTCCAAAATTTAGCAGGTGCCACCAAAGATGTTTTCACATTAAAAATGACATTTATTATACACTGCGTGGACAGAAATCCTGGGATACTTACCTAGTAACGGGTAGGCCCACCTTTCACCCGGATAAGGGCAATCACATGGTGAGGCATTGAGTCCACTAGTTTACAAAAGCATTCGACAGGTATTTCTGTCCATGCTTGCTGCACCGTTGTCTATAATTCCGTCACGTTCCTAGGTGGAGGATCCAGAGCTGGAACGGACCTTTCCACAGCATCCCAAAGATGCTCTACAGAGTTCATGTCCGATGAATGGGGAGGCCATTACATGGTGGTAAAATCTGCGGAATGCTCTTAGAACCATGTTCTAGTCACCGCAGCTCTGTGGGGAGGTGCATTGTCCTGCTGGAAGAGTTCATTGTCCTGTTGATGCATGATGACCATGAAGGGATGCAGATGGTCTGCAAGGATGGACATGTAACCTGAACTATTCAAATATGTGTCTAGATGTACCAGAGGTCCCAACGTGTAGCAGTTGAATACGCCCAGACCGTTATCAACCGTCCACCTGCCGTCGGCATGATGGGTGCATAGCTTCGTGTGGTTTCCGCCAGATACACACCCTTCCATCTGCTCGTGTGGTTTCCGCCAGATACACACCCTTCCATCTGCTTGATACAACTGGAAATGGGACTCATCAGACCAGGATACCCGTCTCCAATCTTCCAAGGTCCAGTGTCAATGTTCTTTCACCCAGTTAAGGCATAGAGTTCTGTGTCATTGTGTTAGCAATGGGACTCTGGTTGGTTGGAAGCTCCCATAGCCTATTGCAGCTAATGATTGCCTGATGGTCTTGGTGGAGACATTTCTGGCACCTTCCTCATTGAAATCAGCAGTTATTTGTGCCACTGTCGCTCTCTGGTTGGCTGAAATAATGCGAGACAGATGTCAACGGATACGTTCATCCACCTTTCTCTGCCCAAAGCACTGTCCATGATGAGATGTTAAGTGGCGTATTCCAGATACACTCTTGATACTGCTGAACGGGGATAGTGCAATTTCTGTACCACCTCTACAATATAGTAACCCATGTGTCGGGCACCACTATCATCCCACTTTCGAAGTCGGTTAAATCACGTTTATCCATACTGACATCAAATTAACCTCTATGTGAATGCTGTATGCCTATATACCTGTCAAATGGTGGGTCCATCAGCGCGAGATGTGACAGTGTCACTTTGCCCAGCTACAGTTATCCCATGAATTCTGCCCTTTCAGTGTAATCAGTACTTCAGTTTATGTTATGATGTTTTTGTTGCCATCACTGTTTATTCCAGTGGAAGTGATTATATAACGTCCCAGTAGTGTTAGTAGTAGAGGCACATGATGCAAGAAAGCAAGCTTATGTAGCATCAGCCAAAAAGGAAAAACAGTTTTACATATCCATTCCCTCTAAAAGTTTGTCCAGTTCCTCCTCAAATTTATTTAATCTAACTACCTGCTGACTAAAGGCAAATTTCCGCACATCTATTCTACAACTATCTTTCCTCAACTTGAATTTATGCCGCCTCAGGTTCATAATCAGCAAGAGGAAGAATCCCATCAGAATTGAGCCTGCTCAACCCATTCAAGGCCTTATACATCTCAATCATATCACCTCGCAGGTGCCTAGTCTCTAGACTTTGCAATTTGCAGAACTTAAGCCTTTAAGAGGGCCCCCTTCATTCCCCTCACCACAATCTTGTTGCTCTTCTCTGTATTTGTTCCAGCAACTGTACATCCTTCCTAAAATGAGGTCTCCAAACCTCTGCGCAGTACTCAAGGTGTGGCCTGACCATTACCTTATGCAAAGGGACAATCATTTCCTTTTCCCTACTAGCAGAATTCCTGTATGTCATTGACAATACCCCATGACCTGCTCTGGCACCTATCTGCACCACTCAGAAAATGTATATCTGACTGCACAATTACCCCAGGTATTTTTCATTTTCTACCACCCTAAGTGTAGTACCACACAGTTGGTACATTTCTTTCGGGTTACTACTACCCATATACAATACTTTGCATTGGTTAATGGTAAACTTTAGTTGCCACTCCTCAGCCCATCTACCCAACTTTTCTAGATCCTCTGTCAGTCATTAACAACCTTGCCAAACTTTGTATCATCTGCAAACTTGGACATTAAGGCTGATATACTTTCATCAGCATCATTGATAAACATACAAAACAGCAGTTGACCCATCATAGAATCCAGGGGAACTCCACTAATAACATTAGTCCATGAAGAGCAGCATCCATTGATTATCACTCTCTGTCTTGTCCCACTCAACCACCCTTTTATCCCTTTAGCAACCTGCACTTAATACCATACTGCTCCAATCTGTACCGTCTTCCATGTGCAACAGAATTAAAATCTTTCCTGAAATCCAAGTATATGATATCAAAATTATTTTTGCCATCCAGCCCTTTGTAACCACTTCATAGTATCCAATCAAATTTGTCAGACAAGACTTTCCCTTAACAAGCCCATTCTGAATCTGAATTATTACTGCAGTATTCTCATATAATGGGGAAGTTAACCCCCCCCCATTATAAGTCATTCTGATTTACTGGCCCACTCTATTTCTCTGTACAATTGTTCATTGTACTCATTAGAGTCATTGACCATATAACACACTCTACTCTCATTTTTGCATTCCCAGTGCTTATGTGACACCAAACTGACTGAACATTGCACTGTCCATCTATGTCAACTGGATGCACTTCCTTAGATTTTGTGTTTCTTAACCAACAGCATAGCCCTTCCTATCTTGTCTATCTTATCTGTGCACATTGTAGTCCACAAATTACAGTTCTGCACTGCTTATGTCTGTATCACACCACATCTCTGATATACCAACAATATCTGCCTCTGGTGTCTTGACTAGCACTTCAAATTTATTTACTATACTACTAGCATTGTTGTAAGTGGAAGTATGTGTGCACCTGTTCTTACTGTTGGTTACCCTAACACAGCCCGTATATTTATTTGTTCCATAATGACTCTCACCAAGTCCTTGAAACCTCCAGCACCCCACCCTCCAGGCTGCTGCTGATGATTCTCATAGAAGCAGTGCAAAAATCACTTTTCACCCCAGGTACCTTTCTTGTGTTTAAATTCAACCATTTCTCCTCCACTTTGCTCTGTTGTAAGTGGAAATATGCATGCACATTCTGCCTGTAGCTACTGTTAATCTTTTAGTTAATCCCCCCCCCAAGCTAGCAGTTTTCCAACCCATCTAACTCTGCCTCAGCAAACACTCTTGCATCCCTTCTATTTTAGTGCATCCCATCCTGTAGAAGCAGTCTCTTCTGTTAACAAGCACAGACCACGCTGAGAAAAATTCTACTCCATAAACCTTGCACAGTCTCTCCAGGGCCAAAGTGATTGATAAGGCTTTCATCATGTACTCCCTCCTATCATGTCTGGGCAGAATTGCAGACACTTTCAAATTTAACCGTAGCTCACAACTTTTTTGACATTGACCTGTACTTGTTAAGTAAATCTGCAGATCTCCTACTCTTAATTTCATTAGTGCCAACATGTACAACAATATCACTCTTTGTACCCTTAAAAGATTAACTTTTGCCCAAGTAAGACATACATTGGTCCTATTCCACTTATCCTTTTTATACAGTATATTACCCATCTCCTTGACAATGGAGTCATTGATAATAACCGGGCTAGCCGGGTGGGTAAAGTACCTGCCTAGCAACCCAAAGGTTGTGGGTTTGAATCCCGCCTATGGCTTGGATCAAAGTACTGCAAAACCTTGGGAGGTGCATTATGGCCACAGAAGCCTATGCACCAACAACTACCAAAAAAACAAAAAAAAAAAAAGATAATAACTAGCTCCTGTGGGACCAGCACATTCTGCCTTGGAGATTGCGCTGTGTTGCCTGATGCACAAAGAGTGAGATCTGGCATTGAGTTGGGCAGCTGAGAGCTTCGTGGATCCCCCACTTTAATACCTCTCACATATCAGGGAAAGTATTAAGGACAAGAATATTCTAAGTATACTGTTATGGGTTCGAATAAAAAGTGATATTGAGTGTCTAAGGGTTTGGTTACCACCTCTGTGATAAGTTCACTTTCATATATTTTCCTTTGCTACAGTCCAAAAGGACTCCGTGACATCAAATAATCAATGACCACAGCAGTCATGTGATTAACATTATCAATTTCAATAAACACATATACTGAACTTATTTATTCTTTATGGTAGGCAGGAATATGGGTTGCAAAGGAGTTCTACACCTAAACATGTCTTTCATCTGGCATTGGTTTCAGGCTTTAACATATTCAAATGTTTCATGTTGTATATCGTGCCATATATATCTTTCTGGTACGTTCCAGGATATCACATAATCAACATTGGTGTAAGAAACATTGCTGTATTATCAAGTTCAATATACATGTAAGCTGAACTTATTTATTCTTTATGGTAGGCAAGAATATGCAAAGAAGCTGTACCCTTAAATATGCCTTTCACTTGGAATTGGTGACAGGCCTTAACATACTCAGATGCTTAATGTTGTATATCCTGCCATGTGCATCTTTCTGCTATTTTACCCCTCAACGTGGGCACTTGTACATGATGAGGGGACCTCCCAGTGATGCTGCTGACCATCCAGGCTAGCATCACTGGAATTCAACGCTCACAACCTGGGTTCCAAGCTAGCATCAGTGGAATCCGGTGTGTTTGCCATGCACTGCGACCTGCGGAAATTCAGACAGGGGGAACCTGATGGATGAGTGGCCCAGTTTCAACTTAGACCCCTGCTTCAACAAGACGGGTGGTCCTGGATGGCCCGGCTAGGATCAATCGGCTAGTGGGTTCACTTGCAAGGGTCAACTGTGTCAATGCCATGCCCCTACCCTCATGGTCCAAGGGATTCTGGCTGGCAGTAGTGCAAGTATGGTGTCTTTGTATCCCTGGCTTCCCACTGTCGAGTGCATTTATTGCTTACCGGGTGGTGGGCGTACCTTTGGGCTCTGTGGTGGGTGGGGGTGGCTGGGCACTGAACCATAATAAAAACTAATATGAATCCTGATAGACTTTTCTTCAGGAGCCCCAACCCTGTCCTGCTCTGTAAAGAGACAGTGAACTGAAGTACCATCAGGGCCTGTCCCTAGGTTTTTTATCATCCATTTCACCAGCGAAAAACCTATTGGGAAAATGTTGCCTTTTTTTATACAGAAAGGTCTAGAGGGGTTAGCAGGCTCCCCTAAACCACTTAAGAGGCTCCATTCTGGAGACCTCTTAATTGAAACAAAAAATGATAAGCTACTTCGGGCAACATCATTCAGAGGAATACCGATAAATGTGACACCACATAGAACACTCAACTCATCAAGAGGTGTCATTTCAGAGTGGGACCTTCTCGAGGTTACCAAGGAGAAAATCTGCTCTGAACTAAAACCACAGGAAGGGATTGCCGTTAAAAGAATTAATATGCAATAGGGATGGGATACTAGTTCTAACTAGAAACATAGTCCTGACGTTTAACTCACCGATGTCTTCTAATGAGATTAAAGCTGGCTACATCAACCGTCCAGTGTGTCCATATGTTCCAAATCTTTTACGATGTTTTTGGTGCCAGAAATAGACATTCTCAAATGGCTTGCTGTTGGAGTCTTTGCATGCACTCAATGTGGTGCAAAGGACCAGGAAACAACATCATGTTCAGCCACAAAACCCACCTACATTAACTGCCAGGGAGAACACCCAGCCTACTCATGAGCGTGCTAGAGGTGAAAAGAAGAAAAAGAAATTCAACAGCCGAAGGCAGAGCTGAACATTTCATACCAGGAGGCAAGACCAGCTGTGAAACATATAAACATCAATAAACCCAACTATGCCCAGAAGGTAGCAGGGAGATGTTCCATCGGAACGTAGATGAAAATGATGATTCCTCCAAAAGAGTCATTTACTCCCATCATACGGTACCTCCTAATGCTCCAAAAGTAACAAAAGCTATAGTCAGAGAAAGGACTCTCTTATGAAGAAAGGCTTAAGTTTTGCAAATTACAGTGTCTGGAGACTAGGTACCTACGAGGTGATCTTATTGAGGTGTATAAGGCCTTGAATGGTTTGAGCATGCTCAGTGCTGATGGGATTGTTCCTCTTGCTCAGAATAATTGCCTGAGAAGGCTAAATTGAGGAAAGAAAGTTGTAGGATAGATGTGCGGAAGTTTGCCTTTAGCCAGCGGGTGGTTGAATGCTGGAACAAACTTCCATCTGTCATTGTAGAATTTGATAGCTTAAATAGATTCAAGGCAGAACTAGACAAACATTTGGTTGGAACAAGTGGATGGGTGAAATGAGAAGGTTTTTTTTTTTTTTTTTTTGCTGATGCTGTATAAGTTTGCTTTCTTGCATTATACACCTATGCTAATGCTAAAAGACCAAGAAAGATGAAGTATCCCCTAATATCAAAGAAAATATGGATGTTGAAGAGAAGGAGATACAAGATGATTCAGTCTTGGAACTCTTTTTTTCTGAGGAGGAAATGGACACAGGACAGCATCCATATTTTCCCAAAAGAGATAAATCCAAGACTGAGAAAAGTAAGCCCTCAGCACCTCAGAAGCCACCTGATGGACCCACCAAGCCAAAATAATGACTAAATTCCTACAATGGAATTGGCATGGATTCCAGCAAAACAATGATGACATCAAGGCCCTCTAGCAAAAGCATGAGCCAGTTTGCTTTTGCTTACAGGAAACATACCTGAAGGCAAGTGAAAAGCCTTCGTAATACTACTATCGTTCGAAAGGACAGAGCTGAGGATGGACCTGCTCATGGGGGCATTGCTATTCTTCTGGGCAACCATACCCCCATTTCAACATATTCCGCTCTCCACCAACATAGAAGCAGTAGCAGTTCGCCTTATGGTAGGGTTCTTATAACAGTCTGTTCGGTTTATTTGCCTTCTGGGGTGACATCTCCCAGAAAGACCTTGATGATCTCATTCTGCATCTGCTTACTCCAGGGCAATTTCAGTGGACATACTACCCTGTAGGGTAGTGCTGACGTTAATGGAAAGGGACACGTCTAGAGTATATGCTCACTGACAGTGACCTTTCCCTTCTAAATATGGGAACTAATACCTTTTTCCACGTGCCTGCTCGTACGTTCTCTGCCATTGATCTCACTATATGCTCTGCTTCCTTCACTCACTTGGGAAGAAGAGAACTTCTACGGAAGCTATCACTTCTCCGTGATACCAGCCTAATTAATGGGAGGCCATGTCTACATTTTAGGTTACCACAGTGGATGGTTGATCAGGCTGACTGGAATGCCTTTCAACATCTCGTAGACTTTGACATCGGTACAGTCAGCCAGGAACCTATCAATGATGCAGTGGCATACGTCACAGAAAGCATTGTCCACAGAAAGCTACAATTCCAAAAACATCTAACCAGTTTTCACTATTTCCAAAACCTTGTTGGAATGCTGAATGCACAGCAGCAAAAAACACACAAAAGCCTGGGAGATATTTCAACGAGATCCACCATGGTCAATCTCTTAGTCTTCAAAGGTGCATGTGCAAATGTACACTATATTCATCATCAGAGCCAAAAAGCATCACGGATCCACTTTACATACACTATTACTCAGCCGACTAGCGCATCTGGGGCAAAATTCGGAAAAATGAAGGGAAAGTATCCTTCATGCTTCGTTGGTCCTGGAACATAATGGATGTGTTATTGCGGATCAAACTGCAATAGCAAATTCTCTTGGGGAAACATTTTCTATCATCCCGTCAACATCTTGCTCCCAACTCCCAAGAATTCCTGGTCCTGAAAGACAGACTCGAAAAGCAACCAATTAACTTCAAGTCTAAGAATTCATATCGTTACAATGGGCCCTTCACAATAGAAGAGTTAGAAACAGCTCTAACTCTTACTAAGGCAAGTGCTGCGGGACAAGATTACATCCATTATGTTATGATCAAACATCTGTCAGCAAAATCCATGGACGAAGTCTGTCTATATAATAGAATTTTTCTACAAAAGCAGTTTCTGGATTCCTGGCATAAGGCAATCATTGTTCTTGCCTTTCCTAAGCCAGGAAAATCCCTACAAACCACCATCCTATCGCTCTGATGAGCTGTCTGTGTAAAATCCTGGAGAGAATGGTCATTGCCCGCCTTGTATGGTATATGGCTCTTCTCCAGATTGCAGTGTGGCTTCGAAAGGAAGAGGTCCACTCTGGACCATTTAATCAGGCAGAAAACATCCATTCGAGATGCCTTTTTAAAATATAAGAACACCTGGTGTATGTATTTTTTGATATGGAAAAAGCATATGACACTACATGGAGATTTGGAATTTTAAAAGCCTTTATAGCATTTGACTTAGAGGCCATCTTCCAGCTTTTATTAAAAACTTTTTTATCTCATTGTTCTTTCCAAGTCTCTGTAGGATCTACTTTTTCTCAGCCATTTAGCCAAGAGGAGGGAATACCTCATGGATCAGTTCTAAGTGTTATACTTTTTGCCATCAAAGTGAATTCCATCACTGACAACTTCCTCCATCTGTAAATTGTGCCCCTATGCTGACAATTTTAGTATATTCTGTCACTCCTGCAACATAGGGTAATTGAGAAGCAACTACAAAATGCCATTGACCACCTGAACTCATGAGCAGTGAATAATGGCTTCAGGTTCTCTCCACAAAAGACAGTTTGCTTGCATTTTTGCCACAAGCACAATCTTCAACCTGGATTGAGGCTTGGACAGAATGCTATTCCAGTAGTACCTGAGACTAGATTTTTGGGGCTCATATTTGATAGAAAGTTGACCTTTTTACAACACATCTGCCAACTACACACGAAGTGCATGAGAGGCTTGAATATCCTATGTGCAATCTCATCTAATTCTTGGTGCTCTGACCAATGTGCCTTGTTGTACCTCTATTGTGCACACGTGAGATCTAAGTTAGATTATGGATCCCAGATATACACATCTGCTAGACTCAACTTACTCCGATGGGGGTAAGTATTAGATACCCCACTAACTCAACAGTTACTTTGCATCGATATCAAAGAGAAATTATGGGAGTGGAGTTGAAAAAATGTAATTAATGATGTTGAAATTTTACATTTATTTAATGAAAATACTTTAGAGTCTACAGGCAAGTAAGGCTCCTGGGATTGATGGCATATACCCTATAATTTTAAAGGAGGTGGCAAGTGAGTGCTTTGAACCATTGAGGCTAATTATGAGAGCATCACTGGACTCTGGAGTGATTCCATTGGATTGGAAAAGTGCCAATTTATCTCCAATACATAAGGGCAATTCCAAGAGTGAAGTGGGAAATTACCGACTGGTCAGTCTAACTTCATTAGTAGGGAAAAAACATGGATAAGAATGATAAAGAGTGCATTACAGGATCATTTGGACAGAATTGGAATTCTGAAGGAAACACAGCATTTTGTGAAGGGAAAATCAAGTTTAACCAACCTGATTAGCCATTTTACAAGGATCACTTGTGAGCTGGATTTGGGCAATAATTTTGACATTGTTTATTTAGATTTCAGCTGAGCATTTGACTCAGTCCCACACGAGCAGTTACTTTAAAAACTAGAACAGGTTGGAATCACAGGGAAAATCCTTAGATATCGTTATTTCTCAGATTGGGTTAATGTAAGAAGTGGGGTTCCCCAAGGATCGGTATTGGGAACACTGTTGTTTTTGAATTTCTTAAATGATGTCAATGAAGGAATAGAAGGCATGATGTCTAAATTTACAGATGATATAAAGATTGGTAGAGTAGTTAATGATCACTGCCAAGCAGAGTTTCTTCATAGTCACCTAGATAGACTTCAGGGATAATCAGAAAAGTGGCAGCTATGCTTTATTTCAGCAAAATGCAAGGTCTTGCATCTGGAGAACAGTAACCCGAAAATAACTTATACACTTTGTGGAATTGAACTAAAGTCAGTAGTGGAAGAAAGGGACTTGGGAGTTACAATACAGTCAGACATGGAGTTCTCCAAGCATTTTAGACAGGTTGCAAGGAAGGCCCGTGGTGTCCTATCGATGATTTATTGAACTATTGATAGTAGAGATAAGGATGTCATAATCCCATTATAAAGGTGATTCACTACCAGTGCGACAAACTTTCAGGAGGTGTAGGGGGCACAAAGACGAATCGGAATCACATAACATTGCAGGGTCCGAAATGCCTTCGTCATGCGGTAGAGGACGTTGAACAGGAGGTCGCGTGAACAGCGATCCCACTGGAAGTCAGCATTTGCGAACCGGTTCCCGAGGCAGTATGGAGCTGCGGACTGTAACAGGCGCGCCGCTCTGCGCTTGTACCAGGAACGTTTCCTGCACAGGTGTGCTCCTCATCATACGATTTTCGCACATGTGCACAGAAGGTTACATGAGACTGGTTGTTTCATGAGAGGTACCATGAATCGAGAGCGAACGACGAGGATGCCAGACAATGAGGAGAATGTCCTACGTCTTGCAGAAGGCAATCCAAGTACGAGTACTCGAGCGATAGGCTAACGATTGGGTATTTCCCAATCCACTGTATGGAGGATACTGTTAACAAACCAAATGAGTTCATACCATCTGCAACGCGTCCAATCATTGGAGCCTGCGGATTATCCACTCCGGAGGACTTTTGCTACTTGGTTTCTTCAACAGAAACGGTTTGCAAATACTGACTACCAGCGGGATCGCTGTTCACGCAACCTCCCGTTCAATGTCCTCTACCGCATGATGAAGGCATTTCAGACCCTGCAATGCTATGTGATTCCGATTTGTCTTTGTGCCCCCTACACCTCCTGCAAGTTTGTCGCACTGGTAGTGAATCACCCTGTATATAAGGCTATTGTTGTTAAAGTATGGAGACCACTATGCTTCTTGAAAGAGTCCAGAGATGGGTAACTTGCCTGGTGAGATCAACAAAAGGACCTTCTTATGAGGAAAGACTTTGAATGTGTGGGTTGCACAACATGGAAACTAAGCACCTTAGAGGAGACTTGATTGAGGTGTTTAAGGCTCTGAGGCAAAAGTAAAATGAACGAGAACAAAATCTTCATGGTTATAAATGATTCTAAAACTAGAGGCCATAAATTCAAGTTATGGTTGGAAAAGTTTAGACTGGATTGCAGGAAGTTTTATTTTAGCCAGTGAGTTATAAATTACTGGAATAAGTTATCTACATGGGTGGTTGAGGCTGACAGTTTGAAAATTAAAAGGTTAGCTGGATAGTTATCTATGGGAGGAGGGAAATGCATAGGTTGTCTATTTTCTTTTATTATTTATTAATTATTTATTTTATTATTATTTTACTCTTTTTTTTTTTTTTTTTTTTTTTGGTTGGTTGGTGCCTTGCACCATTACTAATACTATTGTGAAGTCAAAATTATTTTTTGCATCCCGTTCCTTCGTCACTGCATCATAGTAACCTATCATATTGGTTAGACAAGCCTGCTGGTTCTGATGGCTTACGTCTTGCTGAGACCATACACATGAGAGGTCATAAATTCAAATTGAGGAAGAAGGGTTGCAGGATGTGTGGAAATCTGTCGTCAGCCTGCAGATAGTTGATTGTTGGAACTAACTTCCATCTGGTGTTGTAGTAGTAGTAGTGGCATGTGATGCAAGAAAGCAAGTGTATGAGCTTATGCAGCATCAGCCAAAAAAAAAAAAAAAAAAAATCACACCATTCCCACTTGACACACTGTTAGAGTGATGGATATAGGTGATATGGGATTTTTTTTTTCCCCCGATGCTGTATAAGCTTGCTTTTTTGCATCATTTGCACTTGTTATAATACTAATATCAATAAAGTAAAGGCAGTACCCTCATACAACCAAGATAGAGAACTTTATATATAAATAAAATGAAAATAATAAGATACAAAATGGGTAAAATCCAATTAATTCTTTATATCAGAGTGGATTTTGACAATTCATGCCTGATTAAAATTATTGCACCCTATAAGAATAAATATACCCACTAAACTAATTGAACCACAATCTACTCACTGTTGGACTGGTCAAAGAAATATAACAAAAAATCATAGGTCTTGGCTTCCTCTGGTACCTTTCTTAAAATTCATGCTACAATGCCTAATAGATCCAAGCAAACTACTTTCATTTATTATTATTATTATTATTATTCTTTTCCAAGTTTTTTTTACAGTCCAACCAGAGGAAGGCCACCTCTGTAATCTGTCATTGAAGACTGCTATCAGTTACTATTTTCTGGAACTAATTCTTACTAATATTTTTCTTACAGCTTGTAAGGAGGCATATAGCAACATTTCTGAATTAGAATCTTGTTTCCATGGCTGTAAAGGACAGGTCTCCGATATTTCAGAACAGAAGGTAAGAAATAAAACTGAGATGTTAGTTAATGTATATATTTACTGACTAGTTCAGCTAAATTTTCTTGAGGAGAATGAAAAGTAAATTAAAATTCAATCAAATTATAAATTTAAAGAAATGCATAAAATTTTTATGAAATATAGATTGCTTCTTGGGCCATCTTTCCATTTGGCACAACAGGCCTAACTTGCACTACTCAAACTGCTAAATAAGGTTGTCAGGAAGCAAAAGTTTATGAGATTTGCTTTTTGGAATTTTTTATTATTATTAGGCACACAAAAGTTCTTACATTTCAAATTCTTTTGCTTTTTTTTAAATTGACAAAGAACAACCTGGCTTTAGCATAGTTGAGTATAGCCTGGAGAGTTTGGAGTCTTTGTTTTGTTCTGAAAAGGTTTTGATTTATTCTAAATGCCTTGTTAAGTTCTACATCCCACCATAGGCCTGATGTAGCCGAGTGGTCGGGAGCGTGAGTGCAGTAGCACGTGCTTTTTGAGTGGACTGGGGTTCAAGTCCTGACTGCTAAATACGATTAACATCTGTATTGATTTATTGTAAACTCCACTGACCTGGTGGTCGTGCCGGAGTATGAACAAGAACATAATTTGGAGAAATGCACGAGACTTTAAAGGAAGAGTTTTTGCAATAGAGAATAGCAGATGGATATCAAATCTAGAGCTAAGTCTATAGAAAGAGAAGAGAGTTGGGGGGGGGGTGAGTTTAAATATATCAAAGACCATGTCAAAGTTAACGAATTTAGGAGCAAAAATTCTTTCTAACTTTGTGTGACTTTACTCTTCCTGACATGCATGTAAAGGAAAAAGTAGCATTGGTTTTTTTTTTTTTTTTTTCCCCCAGCCATAAACTTAAAGGGAATGGGACTGTTATCAGAAGTAAAGCTGATTCAATTTCAGTTGGGCAGTAGATTTTATAATTGGTGAAGAGGAGATCAAGAATTCATATTCTCTTGTAGGAAAGTTAACAGTTTGGAAAAAATCAAGAGAGTTGAATTGGTTATCAATCTGTTTCTAAAGATCATTGCAGAGGGACATGGGAAGATCAAAGTCACTTATAAATTAGAGGATAATTTTAAATCACCGGATGAAAATTAAGCACATTAAAAATTCATTTTGCAATTCAAAGTTGGACTAAGGAGGAAGATTATTACTATAATTATATTAGATCTAAACACAGAGCACTTTGCTTCAGTAAATAGAGCTTCATAAAATTAGAGGAAGAGCACAATTACAGTGGCCTACTATTAAAACAGGGCACTACAGGCTAATCTTAAATGCATTACAGGTCAATCTGTCTCATCCTGCCTGTTGAAGCTGCTAGAAAAAAATACTGCTGCCAATCCTCACCAAGCAGATCCTGCCAAATAACTCCACACAAATTCACTATGCACTTTCACACAGATCAGCTGTGACCAATCTTCTAGAAACTACCAACAGAATCATCACAGCCTTTGAGAATAGAGAAGAACTAGCAGCCACCTGCGTAGACATCGAATCTGCATTCAATGCCATGCATATCCCCTCTCTCCTAAAGTACAAGAGAACCACTATCAAATTGGTGGTGACATCTTAGCTTTCCTGACATCTCAGTTGGAGTCCCGCAAGGGGCAGTACTTATCCAGCCTCCTCTTCACCACCCTCATTGCTCCGCTGGTAATCCGAGAGCTGAATACCCTAATATATTCTGACGACCTAAAGATACTCACGCCAATTAAGGCAAACCAAGACCCTCACCAAATCTCAGAAGAGCTAACGTCCACTCTCTCAGCAATAGCTACCTACCTCAAGCAATCTGGTCTACGCATCAATCCAGAGAAATCAGAAACCGTGGTTTTCTTGCTAAAACAAAACCCAACAAAAATCTATCCAGCCCTCAGTGGAGCTTCTATCCTGCTTGTTCAAAATCACACTGACCTAGGGATCAGATTCAACCCAAAACTCAGCCAACATATAGACATGCTTCTCTCAAAAGCTGCTAGACTAAGATGGTTATGCAAGCAGCATTTTCAACATGTGACAGACAATTCCACCATTGTCAGATGCATTTCAACAATTGTTTAACCCCTCACTTCTTTATGGTTCAGAGATCTGGGCATCTGCATCTCCCTCTACCACCAAACCAGTGTTCTCCTCCGAGCATTGGCTCCTGAAATGGGCTTGCCACAAGCTCAATCTACCTCACCAGCTCCGAACCACTGCTGGCCAACACACTCAGCATCCCAGTGCTCACGTGGCTCACTGATGAAAGAGGAATCATCATCACAGTCAAACTAATGACTGGTCTCATCTCCTCTTCCTCCTCCTAGGATAACTGTGCATGGAGGATCTCAGTGGCACATCTGTGAGCAAATCCACAGCTGTTTCTTCTTCAAACATGTCTTCATCTGTGTGACTGGTTCCTTCCTTAGCAGATGTTAATCACATGTCCAAGATTTAGATGTTGACTTCAACAAGTTTAGTCAAGTTCGGCATTATAGAAAAAGAATACTCCATAGTGGGTGGCCAAGGCCACCAGTATTATAACCTGAGTCCCAATCAATGTATTCTCTTACTATGTATATAATTATGCTATTCGATGTACAGTTCGATGTAATATTCTTATGTTGTATTTTGTGGCTAATATTCTGTACATTCACTTAATGTACAGAATATTAAGTATACCCAATTCATTTCTCTATTTTTGTAATACTTTATTTAACTTATTCATTATTATTGTATTCTTTTTTTTTTTTTGGTTTATTCAGGCTTTGTCTTTACATTATATTGTTAACCCCTGGCCACTGAGCCATGATGGGCAGTTGCAACTTCACTACTATGTACTTCACTATTTCTCTGTTGCAATAAAGATTTCTCTCACTCTTTTAAAAGCAGACCATTCAATTTGCTCAATCTGATGGTGCCCCCCTCCATCTTCTGCATAGACCTGTAATAAAAGCAGTGTCATCCGAAAGCTAGGTTTCATTTAGGCTATTTACATCAAAAACTGCAGAAAGGCTAAAGGCACAGAACTTCAAGAATAGAAAGTTTGTCTTTTAAGCTATGTGTATTTTGGCCAAAAAATTAACTTTCAAAAGCTGTCAAGCAGAATATAAAGAAGGCTAGAGCATGATTTTGCCTTGAGAACAGAGTTCCAAGACAGGCCAGTGTGTTCACCAAAAACAGAAATTTTGTTTTGAATCTTAGTTTAATAAGAACTGGAACCTTGACTGGAAGCGAAGGGAGACATGCATTAGGATTGGTCACGAGTCAAGAACAGTAAGCAACAGCAGACTTGTGTTTTCTCTTAAATCCAGCTTGAGTACTTCTGTAGTTTGAAGAAGGTGATGTATAATACTACAAGCAGAAGCTTACCAGCAGTGGCTAGAGGAGGGCAAGCATTGTAATGGGACACAAGAGCAAGAACTTCTTTCGGATGACTGATCACATCAAAGAACATAATGAACAGCACCACAAGAAGGAGAAAGCTACAAAGACGTTTTAAGTACATCACTAAGAACTAATTAAAACTATAAACTTCAAAAACTAATACATAGCGCAAGTGCAAGGAATTAAACAGAGTTAATACATTTTAATCAATCAGAATGGGCACCCATTCTGATTGATTAAAATGTATTATCAATCCAGAACCCCATCATATATAGATGCTTTGAGAAAATTGACATGGTATCAGTGGCCTACAACATGACAGCCATCTTTGTTAGTAGCTAACTGTGCCTTATGTAGTCCATGATTCTTTGAAATATGCTGCCTTATTTTAAAAGCATGTAATTTATCATCACAGTTTAACCTTATGTCCACTGTAGAGGATTCATGGAATGGGCTTGAAACGTATGAAATTAAATCTGTTTTAACACAGAATAATGTCTTTATATCTTAATATGTTGAGATATTTTTAATTATTGTACATTTTCTTAATCCCAAAAGTAATTTGGTATTACTTTTTACCAATTGCATTTGGAACACATGCATTCCACTATGGGATAAGGCACACTTGTAAGTATATCTGCATAGCTTCATTGCATTGACACATGTAGTTCAGCTCTGGCTAGTGTTTAGGTGAATATTTTTTACATTTCCTTTGCATTAATTTCACTGCTGTATACTCAAGATAAGTGTGTTTGACACACTTACATACTGAGTTGTTGAAATGGATGAAATTTACACATCACTGATCAGAGCCGTGGGTTTGTAACTTTCTAATTTTTTATTTATGTTGGTATGCATTGCAGGTTTTTCAATGTATTGCAGTGTTGGTATACACTGCAGGAGAGCAGTCAGTATTTATGATGTTAAAAAGGTGTGTGAAATATATTGTGTGTTTTAACAACTTAATATCCACAGAATTCTTCTCATACATTTCACAAATCTTGCATCAACTTTAAAGAAAAGGAAGGGGAGTTTACCTAAATTACTGTCAAAGCTGAACATGTGCTGATACAGTGATATTGCCTTCACACACTCTAATATATTGAGTACACAGGCAGAACCAAATATTAATTTGGTTCTGCCTGTGATTAAAATTAATGTCAGAATTTTGGTATGCAACACATAAACATGCTTTTGAAAATCTCTGAA
This sequence comes from Mastigoproctus giganteus, assembly GCF_048544385.1. Lineage (NCBI taxonomy): Eukaryota > Metazoa > Arthropoda > Arachnida > Uropygi > Thelyphonidae > Mastigoproctus > Mastigoproctus giganteus. The sequence continues at coordinate 164,681,683 of NC_143586.1, read as the reverse complement.
ACCATTTTTTCAGAGCTTTTCAAAACTGATTGGATTTACTGAACAGTTAAAAACAAAGATATCATAATTAGTGAAACTATTAATTTAATTATATTTGTTGTTTCAACTTCTTTCTAATAGTCAATTCATCAACAAACTCTCCACCTTCTTACACCACTGCTGTACATTAGGGAAGCATATAATACCCTCACCAATCACGTTCGTAGACTGATCACCACAAGCTGGACACTTTACTTGCAACAAGATACTGGCCAAGTAGTTGTAGTGAAGTCTCACCCAGAGGTTATTGCAGAAAGTATTGTGCCTGATGAATGTGAGTATTTTAATATTTCCCTTTACGCTACTGAAGTGTGGCTCTTTTGATTTCTGTGAAATGGCTTAATTTGATTAAATTTGTAATTTTATAGAAGTTTTATTTGATATTCCAAAAGCTTGAATCAGATGGTGTGTAAAATTAAATTGTTTTTTCAAGCCTTGCAACTCAGAATTGTAAAAGATTTAAGTTATATAAAAATATAATATTATTAAAATTAAAATATATAATATTTATCATCACTCTGGAATATTCTTTCACACATTGAAGCCGAGAAAGTATAGTTTTACAATGATCCTGTTTATAGAAAAAAACTAGAAGTAATTTCTGTATGTTAGACCATGCTGTTAATTAATAACCATAATTACTTTTATTTCCCAAATATTCATATTATTCATTTTTCTAAATGGTAACAATCCCATTCTTCTTTCAACTTGGCCAGACTCACCACCTCTGCCAGAGTGTGAGAGGCAACTTATTCCACTGTTCATTAGCTTGCTTTTCACAGGCAAACTTCATGTGATCCAGTCATCTGTTATTATTCCCTCTGATTTTATATTTCTGTTCCCTGGTTCCTGTGGGGAGAGGGAGAGGGGGGGAGAGAGAGAGAGAGAGAGAGAGAGACAGAGAGAGAGAGAGAGAGAGAGAGAGAGAGAGAGAGAGAGAGAGAGAGAGAGAGAGAGAGAGTGTGCGTGTGTGCGCAAATCTGTTTATTTGTTTTATACACCTCTACTTAGATGTGTAGTTGTAAAACTTAATAGTCCACTACTTTTATGTCATTTCTCCTATGTGTGTTGATTCGCACTCATCACTAACCTGGCTACCCTTCTTTGAGTGCTCTGTAGAACATTTTTTTTTTTTTTTTTAAGGTATGGCCTACAGACCTGATT